>NW_027514903.1:300000-562500 GCF_048772815.1 Callospermophilus lateralis
TCCTGTCTTGCTGTCATCTCTCGTGTCTCTTGTCCCTTCATTCCTCCCTATCTAGGTTCGCTGCCCACGTTGATGTGTCCTGCCGGCCGGGACATCTGGCGCCCAACGACTGGGTCTCGAGCCTTTGACTGAGGGGGACCCCGACCTCCTGGAAGACTTTGTCAAGCGGAGCTCGCGATCACAGCAGAAGACACCACCGAGAAACAGATCCAGGAGGAGGTTGGGGATGACGCACGGTGAGTGACCCACCATGGGACAAGCAGTTTCGTCACATGATTTGTTTTTGTCAGCCCTCAAGGAGTCCTTCAAGACCTGGGGGCACATGTTAAGAAAAAAGACTTAAATTTTTTCTTTTCACACAAAGGAGAACTGTGTCCATGGTTTCCCCTTGAAAGGATCATTGATGATAAAAGATGGCTTAAAGTAGGAGACTGTATAAAAGATTATTATGAATCCTTTGCCCAGAAAATGTGCCTGTTCCCACCTTTTCTTACTGGAACTTAATTAATGAAATTCTTAAAAGTTCACCCTTTGACAATGGTACCTTAAAACTTGTCAGAATTGGGGAAGAGACTATGCAACTACCTCTCATTCCCCCTCGGCATGCCCCTCAGTTAGTATAGACATAGACCCTTCTCAGGCTCCCCAGGACCGTGGGACCCTTCCTGATCCCCCTAAAAATACCACCCTAATGAATAAGGCTCCAATAATTACCAACTGCCTTTATCCAGTTTTAAATCCCGGAGACACATTGACCCCTGTGGAGGAGGCTACCTGGGAGAAGGAAGCAGCTCGCTACAATTCAGAAGACCCTCCACCTCTCAGGACCCTGCCACAGCCTATAGGACTTACACATCCACCTCCCTCCTATATCCCTACTGCCTTTTGTGCTCTGACCCTTCAGGGTAAAAATGCCCCCCCCCAGATATTTTTTCCCACTTCCCTTGCCTAACCTGGCTCCCTTGAAAGCATCCTTACAATATAGAAGGGAACAGATCCAACCTTTAAAAGAATTAAGATCGCTTCAATCTGAGCTATGTTCATTAGCCTTAGGTACGGAGTCAGTGCAACTGTGCCACAGCGGTCTAATACAAAGGTGAAGCCACTCCATCGGCCTGTGCTCGCATTCCCAGTCACCACCAGTCAGATAGATAAGCCTGCCCAGGCTGAGGTCAAAGACTTAGATGAGTATCAAGAGGAGGAAGCGAGGAAGTGAATCAAGGAGATCAAGACTCAGAGGATGAGAAGTTCACCCCTAGGCAGGAAGGAACCCAGAGTCTACAAAAAAATTAAGCCTGCATTTTCTTGAAAAACTTAAAAAGGCTTGTGCTCACTATGGCCCCACTGCGTGCTACATGTTGCCTTTATTAGAAATCCACAGCACACAATGGCTTACTCCCAATTATTGGAAATTTTTAGACCAAGCTACCCTCAGTGCCAGAGACTTCCTGTTATGGAATGCAGATTTCAAAGAGCACTGTCGGGAAACTGCTCAAAAAATATTAACTAAGACCTCCTCTAAATCCTGGACTTATGTTAAGCTAGTGGGCAATGAGCCTTTTGACACTAAAACTAAACAGGCACATTTCCCTGCTGGACTTTTGACGCAGATTCAGATGGCTTCCTTATATGCTTGGAGACACCTCCCTCAAAAGGCCTTGGCTACCACTTCCCTGGCAAAAATTTGACAAGGGCCCGGAGAGCCTTATAGCTTCTTTGTTCCCTGGCTTAACCTAGCTGCAGAATGCTTGCTTGGACCAAGCCAAAGCGAAAGCACCTTTGTAAAACATCTTGCCTTTGAAAACTTCAACCCGGCATGTCAGGATGTTTTTTGACCACATAAGGATAAAGGGAAACTTTCTGACTTTATTAGACTCTGTGCAGGGGTGGGTGCAGCCCATGCCATGGATCTTGTCCTAGGTGCCGCTTTTACCAAGAACTTTCACAATCCTGGCTCAAATACTTGATTTACTTGTAAACAACCTGGCCATTTTGCACTCAAGTGTGTGACAGGCAAACAAAGCCTAGGAATAGTGTCTCCTCAAACTGGGGCTAAACCGCCCCAAGCTACCCTTTGCCCTAGATGTGGTAAAGGTCATCACTGGGGCAGTGAGTGTAGATCTAAGACAAATGCCCTCAGACAGCCTATTTCTTTCCTCTTCTTGGGAAACTCCCTGCGGGGCCAGCCCCTGGCCATGACATCTCCCAGGACAAACCCAGGGGCAATAAAATTTGTTCCCTCCCAAACTCCCAACCTACCTCAAAATCCTTCTCCAAAATTGCCTCCCTCAAACTAGCCACCCCTGGCAGTGCAGGATTGGACTTCTGTGCCACCACCGATACTATATTAGACTCAATGCAAGGGCCCCAGATAATACCCACTGGAATTATGGGTCCCCCTCCATCTCATATGTGTGCCTTTATTTTTGGAAGAGCCTCTACTAACTTACAAGGTGTTCATTTCTTCCCTAGCATTAATTATTATGATTTCACTGGAGAAATAAAAATACTGGCCACAGCTATTAATGGAGTTGTGGCCATAGCAGCAGGAACAAGACTTGCAAATTCATACTCCTTCCCTTTTATCCAGCAGGCACTTCCACCACCCAAACCTACGGAGGGGGACTGAATCCTTGGGCTCCTCTGATGTATATTGGGTTCAACCCATTTCTCACAATAGACCCACCATATCCTTACTTATTGAAGGAAAAGAATTCCAAGGAATTCTAGGTACTGGAGCTGTTGCCACAATTATTTCTCCAAAATACTGGCCATCAGCTTGGCCCCTCACCCCATCCTTGACTGACCTTAAAGGGATAGGACAGTCAAAAAATCCTCTGGTCAGCTCTAGGGCTCTTTGCTGGACTGACAAAGAGGGTAATAAAGGAATGGTGACTACTTTCGTTGTTCCTGACCTCCCTGTTAACCTATGGGGCCGAGATATTTTGAGTCAAATGGAAGTTATTCTTCCCAGTCCCAATTCCATAGTGACTCATCAAATGCTTCATATCAATTCTGTCCATGGTACAGGCCTTGGGAGACTGAGACAAGGACTGGTTGAGCCTATACAACCCATACAAAAAACAAATACATAGGGACTTGGGTATTCGGATTTTTAGTGTCGGTCCCTGGCTCTCCTGTACCCCATGGATATAAACTTATTTGGGAGACTCAGACTCTTGTGTGGGTGGATCAGTGGCCCCTTACCCAAGAAAATTTGGAGGCTGCCTTCATGTTAGTGCAGGAAGAGCTGGCAGCCGGCCATGTAGAGCCCTCAACCTCACCATCGAATACTCCTATTTTTGTTATCAAGTAAAAATTAGGCAAGTGGTGCCTTTTACAATATTTGTGTGCCATTAATAAAGTTATGCACCCGATGGGAGCACTACAGCCAGGCATTCACACACCAGTGGCTATTTCCAAAAACTATTGTAAAATGGTTATTGACTTAAAAGATTGTTTTTTTACCATTCCTTTACATCCTGAGGATAGACCCTATTTTGCCTTTAGTCTCCCTTGCATTAATTTTCAGGGCCCTATGCAGAGATTTCAGTGGAAGGTTCTTCCCCAAGGTATGGCCAACAGCCCTAGTCTTTGCCAAAAATACGTTGCTCAAGCAGTACACCTTGTGAGAGAGTGATGGCCACAAATTTATATTTTACATTATATGGATGATTTGTTAATTGCTGCACCTAATACACATGACCATAATAATTGTTACTTGGACCTTTACAAAATCCTCACTAGCTTGGGACTACAGATAGCTCCTGATAAGGTTCAAACACAGAACCGTTATAGCTATTTGGGCCTTAAACTTCAAGATAATCAGATCCAAATTCCTAAGATACAACTACGGTTGGACCATCTTCACATCCTTAATGATTTTCAAAAATTACTGGGGGATATTCAATGGCTATGAATATATTTAAAATTACCCACTTGTGTACATTTGCCCCTTAATGATATTTTGAGAGGTGATTCCCACCCCTCCTCCCCTCAAAAGCTTACTCCTGAGGCATGGCAGGCATTAAATCAAGTCACAGAAGCCATTGCCCAAAAGTTTGTTACACAAAATTCTTATAACCTTCCTCTGGTTCTGGTTATTTTACACACTCCTCATACACCCACAGGAATATTTCGGCAGTGAAATACACATTTTAAAAATAAAGGCTACTCCTTGCTTTGTGTCCATTTACCCACCACATCCTCCAAGGTTATTACTGTTTATCTTGCTCAGGTAGCTTCTATTATTTTTAAAGGTCGTTTGCTAACTCGACAACATTTTGTCAAAGACCCTGATAATATTTTAATTCCATTTACTAAGGACCAAAACCAATATTTACTACAGACAGAGGATGAATGGGGTATTGTCCTATCAGGCTTTTTGGGAACAATTGATAATCTCCTCCCCAAAGACCCCCTTTTACATTTTGTCCAGTTACATCCATTTATTTTTCCCAAAATTACTCAAAAGGCTCCCATTCCTCAATTCCTTACTGTCTTTACAGACGGTTCCAGTAATGGCCGAGCAGTCTTTGTTGTCAATAACCAGCCTACCACCTTTGATGCTGTCTATCATTCAGCACAGTTTGTGGAATTGTTTGCCATAACACAAGTTTTTAAAACATTTTTTTGATAATCCTGTTAATATTTATACGTACAGTGCCTGCATTGCTCATTCTGTGCCCCTGCTGGAGATTTCACCCACCATTAAGCCTTCTTCCAATGTGGGCTTTCTGTTTCACCAGCTTCAGCAGCTAATTCAGGCCAGACAACACCCATTTTTCTTAGGACACATCAGGGAACACTCTGATCTTCCGAGCCCTCTAATACAAGGTAATGCCCAAGCTGATGCAGCAACTCGTTTCATCTTTCCAATTTTTGATGGCTCCATTCAAAAGGCCACGGAGTTACACAATCTTCACCATATAAATTCACAGAGCCTTCGATAACTATGTAAAATCACCAGGCAACAGGCACGAGAAATAGTAAAAGCATGCCCTGGTTGCCCTGTCTTCCTCCCCATTCAACACTTGGGAGTTAACCCCAGAGGATTACTGTCCAATCAGTTTTGGCAAATGGATGTTACTCATTTTTCTGAATTTGGAAAAACCAAATATATACACGTTTCTATAGATACCTTCAGCGGCTTTATTTCTGCATCACCACATTCTGGAGAGCCTATCAAAGAATTCCTTTCTTATCTTGTTTCAGCCTTTTCCGTAATGGTAAAAAAATACATATTAAAAAAAATAATTGTCCTGCATATACCAGTGCCGAGTTTAAACAGTTTTGTGGTACCTTGCGCCTTACCTTAAAGACTTGGCTAACCCGCTTGAAGTCTTCTGCACTTGTATTTACCACTCCCAGGCATCGCCTTAATTGCATTATTTGCCCTTATTTTTCTTTCTCAAGACAATGAAGGCCATTCAGCCGCAGACTGACACTGGCATCTCTCGTCCAATTCTGTTCGCCCACCTGTTATGTGGCGCAATCCCCTTACAAATAAATGGAAAGGCCCAGATTGTGTCCTCCTCTGGGGACGAGGCTCAGCTTGTGTTTTGGACCAAGAGCAAGCAGGCCCTAGATGGTTACCAGAACGCCTGGTTAAACAGGATAATGACTTACATCAACATAGGGACGGAGGTCCTCCCCTTGAGGACAAATTTTCCTCTTTTTAGGATGCAGCCAACAATCTGTGTGAGCATCCTGCTTAAGGCACTTCTGCTGAACAGGTTTGTACATGGAGGCCTTGGTCCTCCACCTTCCAACATCATGGAGTACCTTTTTGGCCCTCCCTGTGAATGCAAGGGAGGATCTTGGACTCATGCTCCCACTAGTTGGACCCAGACTGCTGACTGCGTGACTAAGGTGGCTTACCTCCGTGCTGAGTTTGACCATAAGCTCGGAGGAGTTCATCAGCCTAAATGGGTATGTGTTATCAAGCCAAAGATTATTCCCCCTAGTACAAGTAAAGCTCTCCAAAATTGTTCTGAAACTTGAACGCATACCCAAGAGATGCATGTCTCTTCTTATGCGTCGGCCTCAATTTGTGTTAACAAGCAGGGAGAACAATTATTTGAAGCCTCCATAACTAAAACTCATGCAGCAGGGGGGACCACTATTCATTATACCCTCGTTCTTTTTGCCCGGGGAGGAGATGGCAAATACACCAAGCTACAGTCACCTGGGTGCCAAGGCCCTGTCGGTAAACCCTCCTGCTGCCCCATTAAGGCACCTACAGGGGTCTCTGATTGTGGAGGATTCACTGATGCTGTCAAGTATCCTCAGATAATCAAACTTTTGAAACCCCAAATCCCTGAGCTCACATATCATCCCTTAATATAGCCTAAATCCCAGCTCCCAGGTTTAGATACCAATACATTAGATACTTTGGAAACTACCTTCTCCTTCCTTAATAATTCCAAGCCCACCCTTGCTGGTGATTGCTGGCTCTCCATGACAACAGGGGCAATCATGCCTATTGCAGTTCTATTAATTCTATCATAGACGATGATAATACATGCCAACCCAGATTTCCTTTTAAAGTACAGCCTATAGGCACTTTTACAATATGTCTTTTAGGCGTGATGCAGAATAATACGTATGATACTGATGTTGGAGTTACTTCCTTTGGAAATTGCTCAACAGTACAAAACTATTCCTCACCCACCCCATCTTTGTCCCCCCAATGGCACAGTTTTTATGTGTGGAGGAAACTCGGCCTTCCCCAGGCTTCCAGCAAATTGGACTGTTGGCTGTGTTCTTGCCTTATTACTCCCTCATAAAACTATTGTCCTAGGAGACGAAACTCTATGCATTCCTAGTCTAGACACCTTAGTGAAAAGACACAGGCGGGCAATACAGGCCTTACAACTCCTTGCCAGACTTCGAATAACAGCTGCTGTGGGCACAGGTACAGCTGGCTTAGTCAGGCAATACACTCTTACCTCGCCTGTCTCAACAACTTATAAATGATGTATAAACTCTATCAGGAACCATTAAAGATTTGCAGAACCTAGTAGACTCCCTGGCGGAAGTGTTTCTTCAAAATAGACGAGGCTAAGATTTGCTGACAGCTAACCAGGGAGGTATTTGCTTGGCCTTAGGGGAACGATACTGCTTTTATGCCAATAAATCAGGCATAGTACGCTCTAAAATTAAGCAGCTTCAAGAAGATCTAGAAAAGAGACAAAGGGAACTTTTTGAAAATCCCCTCTGGACAGGGTTTAATGGATTTCTACCCTACCTTGTACCCCTATTAGGCCCTTTGTTGGGTTTACTTTTAATGGTGTCCATAGGCCCCTGCATTATAAACAGGCTGGTACACTTTATTAAAGAACAGATTAATATTTTGGCCTCTAAGCCCATACAGGTCCACTATCATCATCTGGAGATGGAAGACCATGCTGCCAACATTTAAAAGGATGTTCTACCCTTCTCACAGGCTTATTTCTTAAGTTTACATCCCCACAGATCTCTTTTTCTGACATAAAACTATAAGTAACAGCTCTGACCAACCATCTTCTACCATTGCCATAAGGATTCGTCCTCCATGGGCCCCTCCGTTTGGGGGAGGATGCACCCATGGAGTGAGGATGTTAGGCCCTAATAACGGAGGGTGCAGGATGGACTGCAGGAGGATGGATCCACGGATCCCAAAACATAAGACCTCTTAGTGACACGGTCTGGTGCATGGCGGTCGGCATGCTTCCCCCTCAAAGCCGTCTCCTCCAAAAACATGCCAAGGCCACCAAGAAATCTTCTAGTAAGCATGCTCTCTCAGATCAGGAGATATTCTAAGGCCTCCTTGAGAAACAGAGCCTCTATCACCCCCTAAAACATTGGCCAGTAAGGTATGGTCATATATTTTATATAAAAAAGGGGAGAGGTCAGGGGCTAGAAGGAAGTTCTCCTTCAAAGAATAGCCTTACACTGACAAGAAGCAGCCCCCTGGGAGATATCCTGCCTGGGAGACATCCCACAGCCATCTATCTCCCTGAGACATCCTGCGGCCATCTGTCTTCCTGAAACATCCTGAGGTTATCTCACTTTCTGAAGACATCCAGCAACTGCCGATAAGAGAGCTTTTCCATCTGCAGCATATGAATTCGAATGTGAGAACAATAAAAGTTTGCAGCATGATCAGAACTCCTATCTTGCTGTCATCTGTCGTGTCTCTTGACCTTCGATTCCTCCCCAACTAGGTTCGTTACCCACGTTGATGTGTCCGGCCGACCGGGACAACTGACACTAACCCATACCCTACTAGACTCTGACTACTAATCCTAATATGATGGAGAAAAATAAACCAAACAGAATAGAAATACAAGCAGTTCGGAGGAGGCATGGTGTATAGTTGGACTTGCCTTTTGCATGATATAGGGTAGTTGTAATAAATCTAGTTAATTTTTAATTGAAATAGTTCTCCATGTGTTTTTAAAGTTAACAAACATGTGAATTCCTGTCTCCATTTCTCTGTAGCCTATTCAGCACATGTATTTTTATCTGCACATATCGAATCCTACTTGGAATCACACGTACATTCTTGTGAGGAGGCTGACTTGGCAGATACAAATTATGAGAAGAGATCACTCTTCATAAACGCTGTTGAAACTGAAAATTCAACCTTGGGTGAGCTTCCTAGTAGATCAACATTATACATAAATCCATGTTCAGTAAAATAAATATTTTTGCATCTATGGATGATATATATTTCATGTTGAATTTCGTTTGGCATATATATTGCTACATTTTTTTGTCTGTGTGTGTGTTTTGTATATATATATATATATATATATATATATATATATATATATATATACACACACACTCTCCAGATTTTTCAAAATATGAAATATATGTGTCTTATATACACTCCCTAAATTCATTCATGTTTATGTATGTGAATTTATAATCAACTTTTCACAAGATTATTCTCAGAAATATACATCCACCTGAAATACTTATTTGTTTCCTAGTACTGAAAAGTAACTTAAGTGAATGGTGTATACAATCCTAATAATTCTACAGTGACTGACACAGTTTAACATCAATGCAAGTAGATTTCTATTGGACATGATGTGTATTTTGAAGTTCATTTTATTCAACACTGGTATATTAAATTTTCTTCAGTTTATTCACATCATAGGATATATATTTCATCCACAAGTTCACAAATTTATGGCCATTTGATTCACTTTCAATCATTTCCGGCTTCAGAACACATGTATTCCTCCTGGGTTCCTGAATGGTCTTTTCATGACAGGTCTTTTCAAAAACATTCATTTCGATTTCCATAATCATTTTGAAGCAAAACTCACACATTCTTCATGATATACCATAACTCTAATATTACCATTACATGTGTAACTGGATGGAATGAATGATTGTATATCAATATAAGATTCCCTGTATATTTTCTGATATCAATTCAATCCATTATTTAAAGTTTGAACCACTTATATTATTTATTCACAGTATGGCCTATTCATGCATTATCTCTCTATTTATAGACACAGGGTACATCTATTTGCATCCCCAATACTAATTTATTCATCTTCAAAATGTAGGTCCCAGAAATGTTGGAAGAGATACTCATGTCACCTGTTCTACATATACATTTTATCACAGTAATATTCTGGACACAAAAAGAAAATGTCACACTTATGATTGTACCAAAGCCTAAATTGAAGTGAGCATGCATTACTAAAAAATCCATGTCCAGGTTGCCTAATGCTCTCAAATGTCAATCTTATTGGTGACTACATATTTGTTTCTTCCTAAGATTATATATTCAAACTCAACCATGTTGAAAATGTCTAATCCTATCACTCACTTTATACTTTGCCTGATTTCCTACTGTCTCTATTGATATCTTCTTCCCTACATAGTATCACTGATCATTATTGTGACTGACTCTTCACATGTGCTGACATTTACCTTCACTCTCTACCCGAAAGCCTATTGCTAAAGAACTTTTGTTCCCACTCCTATACTCACTCTTCTTACTAAACCTACGGACTTATGTCCTAATCCTACTGACTATCCATTTTTGACTGGATGTTCTCTTCGACATTCAATTATCCAAGGTACAAGGTCCTATGCCATTGATATTGATTCATCTGAGACAACTGTGCAGAATATAATTCAAAGCGAAGTATCCCACTCAAGGGCCTAATGCGTTTCTGGGCTTCAAATCTTACCTAGATTTCTGTTTTCAAACTTATATTTCACCTGTATATTCTTGTAAATATCGCAGGTGTCCAATACCATTAATCAACTCGTAGAATGAATCCTAACCCAAATAGAACCTGTTATTAACCCTAACCATACACTGTTCCCTCAATCTCACTTTACAGAAGAGCAGGTACAGAGTTCGTCTTACAATACAGGAATGTAGGGGTTCTTCCACCTGCTGAGAACCTCAAAGGTCCATGCAGAAATGATCCCTGGATAAGATGTAGGCAGCTATTGAGGAACTAAGAAAGCAAAAGTCATCTTCCATGGCAAAAACCCTGGTCAGATTGAAGGGATGTGTCTGAATCAGCCTCTCTCTTCTTAATGTAAAGATGGACCAAACCAGGCCTGTGTGGAGAGCTGTTCCTGGGTGCCTATGGTTGATATACCATTCTAACTTGTGACAGTGTCACAGGAAGTAGGGGCAGGCTCCATCTCATGGGACTCTTGGAAGCAACTGTTAGGACAAAGTGATTGTCACGGCAGTGACCTCATTCAGTTGCTGAAGGAATTGACCTACCTAACTTCCTTGTTGATGGAACTCTCTGAACATGGTATCCAGGAACCCAGAGACCCAGAGGCAGTCCCAGTCCCAGTCCCAGTGAACTCAATTGTTTGGATTTACCAAGGACAGGGTCAGCTTTTCTTGGTACCTACTGATGTGAGGATGGCAAAATGACAGGAGAGCTATGAAGAGGGTCCTTTCCTGGGAAAGCAGGTAGTTGCTCACCACTGGCTCATGGCAACTTCACAGAGTTGGAAAAGGAGACAAGATCTGAGACTGTAGAGGCAATTTCGGGGGAACATAGTATTGCTCACCAGTTAGAAGACACTCCATAGAGTCACAGACCTACTTGGGGGAAGGAGGTACCTTTTTGAGTGTGGGTGTGAGTATGTGGTTTTCACATTTTCTGAGAATAGGTAGAAAAGTCGGTTTGTTTGGTTTGGGGTGGACTGTTTCTTGTTTGTCATTTGACAAGGTGAGTGTTTCTATGTCTGTGTATTTTACTGTGTCAGTGGTTGTAGACAATAGTAAAGAGAATGCATCAATGGATGTGTTGTGTCTAGTAGAAAGCTCCCAGCATTCATCCTGCCCAATTTATGAATAGAGAGTGGCTAGCCTTATTGATGTGCAATACCTATTATCTTCCAAAGTTCCAGTTTTCTTCCTGAATTCAGTCATCTATCCAGAATAGGCTCATGGTTTTGTGTCCAAGGTATGTACCACCTCCAAGCTCTGTGAAATGGCCATGTACTGAATAGCTGAAGAGAATGAGAGCATCTCAGAAAACTCAGATATCCGTGTGAATAGGAAAGTCTCAGTGGAGAAACCCTGCTTTGGGCCTTTTGCTTACCTATTTTTCTGTTGCCCTGAATGTCAGGAAGGTCTTTGCCTCAGGTCACACTTTGTGAAGCATGAAGAAAATAGATTTCAAATGGAAATGAATGGGCATCACCTGTGGCTCTTTGCTTAATTGCTTTTAAAATGGATGTGTCTGAATCAGCATCTTGGCCCTGTGTGAGGTTGTCGCTTAGATTCTCAACACCAGATGGATCTAAAGAAAGATGCCATGTGTACATCCAAAACCAAAATGGCAAAAAAATCAGTAATTGTGGATGAAGCTTCTTGCCTATCTCTCTTAGTTTCCGGACATCCATCAAGTGAAAATAGGGATCCCTTGGGTCAAATTAGTACATCAAAGCCCTGTAGTGGTGCTTGGGTTTCCTCATGACTCCAAATCACATGAAGAATCTATACCAGACTGTCAGTAGGCCTCAAATTGGAGAAGCAGAGCAGTATTAAGAGCAGGCCTATTTGATCACTCCTGGTTCACAGGAAAGTTGTCCCGGCCACAAAGACTTTAGGCAAATGAGGGGAAAAGGAGCTTATTTTGGACCCTGTTTTTAGATGTGCCCCTCATGGAAACCTCAATCCAGAGGTTATGATGAGTGTCTATATGGAAGAATATGAGGGCTATGTGGAAGTGTTTTGGTTTTAATTGTGGTCATTTGTGTGGCGATTGGAAAAGATGACTGGGTCCACCGGGGTTTAAACTCTGGTGTGATTACCCTTTGAGACTGCATTGTGGAACTGACCTCAAAAAAGTATTGCCATTATTTGTGTTGGCATTTTTGGAGGCCACGCATGAGAGTCGCCCTTGAAAACTGAGATGTAGACCAAGGGTGGCTTTCCACAGAACACAGGGAATCTCAGCCATGATATCATATGATTTTATTTTGAAAGCCTTGGCATCCATAGTTGAGAGTCAAAACACACAAGGACCTCTCATTGTAGACCTCTATGGGCCTGGCTTCATGTAACCTTTTGCCCACTCTGTGGGAAGCCTTGCCTGTGAGATTTCTCCAGAGTTTTCATTGAAATGATCTTCCTCAACATTTAATGGTTCCTGAATGAATTGAAACCCACAGTGCCTCCGACTTCATCCTTGAAGAATGCCTAGATAAATATCATGAAATTTTTGAAATTCCCATGACCAGGTGGCACTGGAAAATCTTGGATGTCCTGTTGCTATTTTAAGTGTACCAGACAGTGCCTTAATTGACTGGGTTTTATGATAATGGTGTAGAACAGAGATGTCAGTAAGTTGGAGCCTCCTGATTAGTGGTCATAGAGCAGTGTTGTGCAGGTGTGTGATAAAACATCTGTGGTGGGGCCATGTGGATCTGCCATTTACTTCCAAATGGGTTGTGACTGACATGGTGCAGCCAGCAGAACCTTCTATGTAAAGGCATCTTGTTATATGGAGAAATTTCAGGGCAATGTTCAGAATCAGGTTGCTATGGTCAAGGGGGCAGGCTCTGTGGGATAGAAGCCTGGTTGGTGCATTCTCCTGCAGACTCTGACCCACCACACGTGACAGAACTCCCTCCAGCACTGGGTCCCAGTTGAACTCCTTGTATTTCGTGAATCAAATACCAAAATCCCAGTGCAGCAGCAAGAAACAGCAATAAATGTGGAGGATGACCAAATGTCTTCACAGTCCACACGAGGAGACACTTAGCACCCAGTGGCCACAGTTTACCTACAAAGAGAGAATTCAGCACTGCTGCCTCATATTCATTGGAATATAAGAAACCATGTCCTCCAGGTAACATAGATGCAGACCCAGCTTTGATGGTCCCACTAGAAAGGATGCTAAAGCTCCTTAAAACAACATATATTTCAAGTGCCCAATCTCAAGGGAAGTGTCTCAAGAAGTCTTTAGGCCAGCAGAGCTGCAAGTTTTTGGAGTGTTAACCTGTTAGATCAGGACACAAGAAAAGACCACTGACTCCAATAGAAATCAAATTAAATTAAACTTATTATTTCCACTGGCCATGCTGCCTCTCCCTTCGAAAACGGCGGGAACAAGACAGCAACCCCAGCTTTCCTACAGCACAGCTTTATAGCCCAGAAAGTTACACAAAATGGGGGTTAGAGATAACAGAACTCTGACAAGCATCACACTAATGGTAGTTTACATTTTTTTTTTGCTGTAAAATGGAGCCTCAGAGAGGGTTGCTGTCTGGCCAGGGAAGGCAAATATGTATGATATGTCACTAAAGTTTCAAAAAGGGTTGCTATCAGGTCAGAGAGCAAGACATGGGTCAGTTCAAGTCACTGGCAGGCATTCCAAACAGGTTCAGAATTTTCAGTAATTTATGGTAAAGCCAAAATTATCTTTTCATGCTTTGTGGCAAGATGGCTCCCAATTTTAATAAAAGATCAGGTTGGGTCTATCATTTTCCCCTTTTCTCTGTGTCCCTTTCAAATCTTTGATAGATTGGGGGAAGAGCACTGAGGAAATTTTAATCCCTCAGGTAAAAGTCTCCAAATTTTTAGAACTCACCCAAAACCAGTCTCCCTGATTTTACCTGACTTAATTAATTACTTGTATTGATAGTCTATTTATATTTGGCTCCATTGTTGTAATAAGAGAGGCGTCACCCATTTTGGATTCTTCTGAGCTGAGAGAGGGTGACGTGAGTAGGCATGGTGTGAGGGACATGAGTTGCCTTTTAGAAGTAGTTGAGGGACATGAGTTGCCTTTTAGAAATCAGTTCGTTTTGAAGTCTCGTTAAGGAAGAACAGGTTGTAAAGTCATCTGGGGATGGGTTCTTCTATGAGAGAAACAAAAACCATGAGTACTGAATAAATGTTGCAGCAGCTGGAACATGTCACTCTATAGAATTTCCCTCACCGGTCTTTAATATTCCCAGTTATCAAGACTGTCAACTTAATATTTAACTTTTAGTATTACAGTTGTCCCTCCCCATAAGATACAGTTTAATAATTTAATGTCATCTGATCTTGCAAAATCCTTTTACCAGTATGACCTCTGTGTCTAATAGAGGAAACCTTTAATTCTGATACTCAATGCTGGATAATCGTACTAGCAAACACCAAACTTACCTGTGTAGGTTAGGAATATCTTTAGGCCTTAAACTGAAAATTTCTGCCTCTGGCAGCTCTTCTTGATAGTCTCTTTTAATAAGTATCAGGCATTCCTCTCTGAGAATCCTTCTTTGTAGCCTCCAGTCTTACTTATTTTGGGAGGCTAACATAAAGTGTATACCTTAAAATATTATTATTATTATTATTATTATTATTATTATTATTATTATTATTATTATTTAAAATGCCCAGGAATGGCTGTATTTTGGTTTTCATTGTCTTTGCTAAGTGTTTAAGATGAAGAAGTCAAACTGACTTTTGTTTCTATCTATTGTTAACAGTCAGCTGAGCTTTCATGGGAGTCATTCCTGGGGAAACTTGAGAGCACTTTCTCAGTTCTTCTAGAGCCATTTGCGCTAGGTGGGTCCAGGTCTTGCTTGACCATGTGGCTTCCCTGGGAAGCATCAGGGATTTCTCCCTTCTCTGATGACTCTCCTCTTCATAGAAAATGCACTGATTGGCTTTCTGTTCTTCAGTGGTCTCATTAATCTCCCTGATGGGGAGTTTATGTGGTCCAGAGTTGCAAAACTCTTTAGTGAAGTCCCCTGTTCCCTGGATTCAGACTGACTCAGAGGGCAAGAGACAAATATTGGTTTTTTTTGGCCCTTTTCATTTAAATTTAATTTTAAATCCTAATCTTAAACATCCATCAAATAAATTTTAACATCCTTATATTAAGAGCACTGGGCTTTAATGTCTATAACTTTATAATTATTTATCTTTTTATTAATTGGGATCTGTATTATTCTGTCTGTCTTGTAGGTGATAACTTACTCTCTGAAATTAACCCATGTTTTGTTCTTAAAGCAACACTTCTGTAAAACACTAACAGAGAATCTAGATCACATATAAGGAAATTACAAAATAAAATTTTATAACAAGAGTAAAAATACTTAGTTCGTGTAATAGCTACACTGGATTTTTTGGCTGAGTAATACATTATATCCCCTGTTTGAGATCCTAGTTATTTTGACATAAAAAAAGAACTTTTAACATAACTTTAAAGAAATAAAATCTGACCTACTGCTTTTGTAGTCATTCTCACATGTAGTAAGATGGGACACACAGCCTTATCTCAGGTAAGGCAGTGCTCTTTATAAATATTAAGTGTTTTAGTTCTAAAGCTGATCTTTATTTTTTAAATATTATTTTACTAAGTTTACATAAATTGTTTGAGGTCACATGAACATTAGCTAACAACATATAATATCACTTTTAAAACATGAATTAAAGAAATGCTGAAAGTTTTTAACCTTTACATAGATTAGGCTCTAATTAACATAAAATACATTTAAATTGTTCCCCAATGTAAAAAGTAACATAAAACTTTGCATATCTTATTGGTAACAGGTGAATAAATCCCCAATACATTTTTTACCGTACAACTTCAGAACACTAGCTTGATATAATCCTCTTTTAAAATTTTTACCTTACAGACTTGCATACATGATATGAGCACATTAGTAGCATCACAATTACATTGATGTTTCTACATTAACCAAGTTTAGCTTTTAAAGAAATGGCAAAACAGTGCTCTAAAATAACAGTTCTAAATTAATCAGTTGTTTAATTTCTATGGTTGCTTGCTCTAGAAAAAATAAAACTTAATAAACACAATGCTATGGGTAAACTTATGTTTTAAGAAATTTTTGTCTCTTTAACACATGATTGATTTTTACTATCCTTTACAGACTTTAGTCAAACTTATACAGACGTTAGGAAGTCAATCAGATATCTAACAAAAGTACTCATGAATGAGTAATCCCATATCAAATTTACTTTACTTATTTATCAAAATATTAGACAAATGTATTGAAGAGTGTAAACCATTTTTATGTTGAAGGAAAAGTCCTAGAACCAAGGCATATTAGACATTTTGTAGATATTAACATTTTATTTGATTTTTGAATACCTAGAAAAACTTGAAAGCTTAAATTTAAAAACATTTATTTTTATCTGTTTATCCAATTTAATTGAACCATTTAAATCACGTGAATTAAAGACCTTTGGATCCACTTTTTAAAATTTGTTTATATGAGCGCTTTTTTTATGAGTGCTCCTTATATATGTTAATTTGTGTATCATATATATGATATACGGACATATGTATATATAGACATACAACACATAACAAAATTGAGCACACGTAATAATAGTAAAGGCCTTTTAGATTTTCGCAGGTGAAATCTCCATTGCAATGTTTCAAAAATTCCAAAGTTGGTCAAAGATAGTACTGATCAGAAAAACATTAACCTAGGTCTGTATGATCAAAATCATGAGCTCAAAAAAAAAAAAATAAAGTATCTAAGGAAAAAAATAAGAGTCCTAGAAAAAATGACTGGGCAGTAATTAGTAAATACCATACAATTTACCTTTTTTTTCTTAGGCCTCAGATCAGTCTCCTAATAATCTTGCAGGCTTCTTTCATTTGCCTTTCAAAATAAATCATGGCTGAGGTCTGGAAGGAGGAAGAAAAAACTGCTATTCTGAGCAGACACCTCAGGCCTAAGGCATTTTAACCATAATTTTCAGGTTCGGATGTTGAAAATTATGGTACAAGTTTAAGATACAATTCACAAAATTTTATATCTTTACATCTTGTTTTGTCAACAGATATCATACTATGAATTACAATACTTGTCCAGATTAATGCTCTGGTGCACAAAGTGACATTTTCCCAGGCTACCCAATTCAAAATTGGTGAAAAAAAAAGACTGAGTGATTGGGAAGTTACTTGCCAACTTGGAAGTAGAGTTCTTTAGTTTTCATTCCTTAGTATTTAAGTTCTCTGGCATGAATTGTCTGAAATCATAAACTAAACAATTACCTAAACCCGACTTTTAACTGCAAGATTGTGCAATGCTTCAAAAACCCATTCAGATACCAGATTGTTACAATAAAACATCATCATTTAGACACACATTCAGCTAAGATCATTCCCCAAAAACAATTTATAATATCAACACATTATTGCACGTGTCTTAAAGGGCCAGAAACAAAGACACAAGACAGACAGAAAGGAGGTCCAGACTGTGGCTGTCAGACAGAACCCTTTAAACCAGAGCAGATAAGAGAAAAATCTCTTACACCAGTGGCACCATAGATGTCAACAGGGGGGGACCAGATGTTTTAAAAGAGGGGCAACCTGAAATGTACAATCAAGGGTCTCCATGGTGACTTTAATGCATTTAGTGTCCTCTTTTTCTTTTTCTCTTTTTTAGAAGACAGAGGTGGCATAATCCTTACAGTGCAGGTAAGAAAGGAGGGAATTCCCTGAAGCAACAGGGCTTCGGCAGCTGCTGGGAGTCCCTCAGTCCCTCCTTTTACTTACAGGATCAGCTACTCTGGTTTGGATCCACCCCAAGCATGCTACATTTACTTTACTAACATTTAAGTAGTCAGTTCTAAAAAAGTTCCGGGACTAAGCGGGGGGGGGGGGGGATGTAGCAAAATTTGTAACTTAAAGTTCGGCTCCTGACCTTGAAGCCAATTAATGCCAATTTAATAATGAGGACAAGGTTTTTAGAAAAAGAAAAAGGGGGGGGTTATTGCTTTGGTAACAAAGGAAAAACACAGGGGACTCTGCCCAAATGTTGTGACTCTCTGGATCTGGAGGGACAAGGGGTTTTAATGGAGATTCACTTTTTAACCTGGGAGATACTCAGTTCTCAGGTCCACAGCAGGCATTGTCCTCTTCAGTGGGTGTGCTCCAGGCACCCAGCTAGGGGCTTCTCTCATTCTGCTTAACAAATGGGGGTAAAGTTCATCGCAGTTCCTTAAAACACAGTCCAAAGGGATGTCAGTTTTACTTGCTTTGTTACCCATTTTCACGTCCAATATAGTTAAGATTTTGCCACAGAAATCACAGAACAAAACAAACAAGAAAAACATAGAACACAGAACAAAACACAAAAAAACAGAAACCCGGACTCTAAACAGAAAAACAGAGGAGCAATGCAACGTCTTGCTAAAGCTCCGAAGTAGGAACACGTGCATGCCAGTCAGCACCTCTCTACCATTCCAGAGGAATTCCCTACAGAACAGAACAGAAGACAGAATGATTCTCATTACTGTCCCAAAAAGGAGTATATGTGAGCCTCCCCAGGACACCTCTATGTCATCAGAACAGATCTTCCTTTAACGGATATCCGATGTTATAAAGGCAGCACTTAATTATTGAGGCCTCCTCCACCAGGTGCTTGCTAATAGTTTTAGTGAGGTGGTTCACTGCAGTGCACCTGGGACCGAACGCTCACTCAAAGGCCTTGGAACATCTCAAGATGTGCACCCCCTAGAGTGGCTCTCCAGCCCGGAGCCCTGGAGGGAAGGCCAGATTCAGAATTTCCAGCAGTCTGGTCTTGTGATCTGGTCGGCTGGGTCATCTTGCTGGGAAACTCAAAAAGGTTAGATGAGAAAGCAAAAAAAGAACACTGACTCCAACTAAAATCAAATTGAGGCAAGCTTATTATGTCAACCAGCTGGGCTGCCTCTCCCTCCCAAAACGGCAGGAACAAAACAGCAACCCCGCCTTTCCTATAGCCCAGCTATATGGCCCAGAAAGTTACACAAAAGGGGGGTTACAGAAAACAGAACTTTGACAAGCATGACACAAATGGTAGTTTATTTATTTATTTTTGCTGGTCCCAATATCAGAAATTATGAGGACAATTAGAGCCTCAGAGAGGGTCGTTGTCTGGCCAGGGAAGGCCAAAATTTATGGTGTGTCACTAAAGTTTCAGCGAAGCCTGGATGGTGCACTTTCTTGCAGACCCTGACCCACCACACTTGACAGAATTCCCTCCAGCACGGTGTACCAGTTGAACTGTTGTATTTCAAGAAGCAAATACCAAACTCCCAGTGCAGCAGATAGAAACACCACAAAAAGTGGAGGATGACCAATTGGCTTCACATTCCACATGGGGAGAAACTAAGCCCCAGTCGCCACAGTTAACCTACAAAGAGAGACTTCAGCACTGCTGCCTCGTGTACATTAGAAAATAAGAAACTATGTCCTCAAGGTCTCAGAGACGCACACCCAGCTTTGAGGGTGTCACTGCAAAGGAAACTTAACTCCTGACAACAACATATATTTCAAGTGCACAACCTCAGTGGCAGTTTCTCAAAAAGTGTTAGGCTGGCAGAGCTCCATGTTTGTGGAGTGTGTACCCTGTCCTTACTTTTAGAAACTCCTATACCACCTCCAATTTTGTGCACTCATGAGCATTTTCCATTCCAGAAATGTAATCACAGATTTTTTAACTCTTCTTCTCTAAATGTGTCTAACTTGGGGCGAAGGTAATGTCAAGGCATTGTTCTGGATGAGAGTGGGAAGATTTTTTGTAGCACATATTTGCATACATATTAGATTAATTTTCCTATTTTCCATTCGAATTTCTGAATACCTGACACTAACCCATATTCTACTAGATTCTGACTACTAATCCTAATATGATAGAGAAAAATAACCAAAACAGTATATAAATACACGCAGTTCAGAGTTGAAATTGACTTTTGCATGAGAAAGGGTAGGTGTTATAAATCTAGTCAATTTTTAATTGAAATAGTTCTCCATGTGTTTTTAAAGTTAATAAATATGTGAATTACTGTCTCCCTTTCTCTGGAGCTTATTCAGCACATGTATTTTTATATGCACAAATAGAATCCTACGGGGATCACACGTACATTCTTGTGAGTTACATGACTTGGCAGATACAAAGTGTGAGAAGAGATCACTCTTCCAAAATGGTGTTGGAACTGAAAATTCAACCTATGGGTGAGCTTCCCAGTAGAACAACACTATACATAAACCCATGTTCAGTCAAAAGAATATTTTTGGATCTTTATGATATATATTTCATGATGAATTTTGATCGGCATATATTTTGCTAGTTTTTAATATCTGGTTGTGTGTGTGTGTGTGTGTGTGTGTGTGTGTGTGTGTGTGTCTGTATATATATATACACACTCTACAGATTTATCAAAATATGTAATATATGTGTCTTATTATACACTCCCTAAATTCATTCATATTCATATGTGTGGATTTATAATCAAAATTTCACAAGATTATTCTCACAAATATTCATCTACCTGAACTACATATTTCTTTCCTAGTACTGACAACTAACTTCAGTGAATGGTGCATACAAATCCTAATATTTCTACAGTAACTGATCCAGTATAACATCAATGCAAGTAGATTCCTATGGGACATGATATGCATTTTGATGTTCATTTTTATTCAACACTGGTACATTACTATTTCTTCAGTTTATGCACATGATAGGATATGTATTTCATCCACAAGTTCACAAATTCATAGGCATTTTTTTTACTTACAATCACTTCCTACTTCAGAACACATGTATTTCTCCATGTTTCTTCACTGGTCTTTTAATGAGGCTTCTTTCCAAAGTCATTATTTTCGTTTTCCATAATCATTTTTGAACCAAAACTCACACACCCTTCATGATAAACCATAACACTAATATTTCCATTAGTTGTATAACTGGTTGGAATGAATGTTTGTATATCAATATATGATTTCATATATAATTTCAGATAATAATTCAATCCATTATTTAAAGTAGATTCAGTTATATTATTTATTCACAGTATGGACTATTCATGCATTATCTCTGTATTCATAAACAAAGGTTACACCTCTCTGTACCCCCAAGACTAATTTATACGTCTTCCAATTATTCCTAAAAAAATGGTGGAAGAAATACTCATGTCACCTGATCTACATATACATTTATCACAGTAATATTCTGGACAAAAAAAGGAAAGATAACACTTAAGATTCTACCAAAGCCTAAATGGAAACTGAGCAAGGACAACTAAAAGCATCCATGTTCATATTGCCTAATGCTTTCAAATGTCAATCCAATTCGTAATTACATATTTGTTTCTTTCTAAGATTATATATTCAACCTCAACCATATTGAAAATATCTAATCTTATCACTCACTTTATACTTTGCCTGATTTCCTAATGTCTCTGTTGATATCTGCTTTCTGACATATTTTCCCCAGTTCATCATTGTGACTGACTCTTCACATGTGCTCACGTTTACATTCACTCTCTACCCGAAACCCTGTGCTAAAGAACTTTTGGTCCAAATCCTATACTCACTCGTCTTTCTAAACCTACCGACTATCTTCTTAATCCTACTGACTATGCCTTTTTGACTGGATGTTCTCTTCGACATTCAATCATCCAAGGTACAAGGTCCTATGCCATTGTATATCGATTTATCTGAGACATCTGTGCAGAACGTAATTGAATGCTAAGTATCCCAATCAACGGCCCAATGCCCTCTGGGCTTCAAATCTTACCTAGATTTCTGTTTTCATACTTATATTTCACCTATATATTCTTGTGAATATCGCAGGTTCCCAATACCATTATGCATCCCGCAGAATGATTCATAACCCAAATTGAACCAGGTATTAAACCTAACCATACACAGTTCCCTCAATCTAACTTTATAGAAGAGCAGGGCCAGAGCTGGTCTTACAATACAGAATGTAGGGGATCTTCCACCTGCTGAGAACCTCAAAGGTCCATGCAGAAATGATCCCTGGAGAAGATATAGGCAGCTATGAAGGACCTGAGAGAGCAAAAGTCATCTTCTATGGCAAACAACCTAGTCAGGACGAAGGGACGTGTTTGAATCAGCCTCTCTTTTCTTAATGTGGCGAAGATGGACCAAACCAGACCTAGGTGGAATCATTCTTTAGATCCATCATGTGCTTAGAATCTAAATCACAGCCACAAACAAGGCCAAGAGGCTAATTCAGCCACATCACTTTCGAAAGCAATAATGCAAAGAGCCACAGGTGATGCCCATTCATTTCCATTTCAAAACTATATTCTTCAGGCTTCACAAAGGGGTGGCCAGAAGCAAAATCCTTCCAGATATTCAGTGCAAGAGAACAGTACTTAAACAAAAAGTCCAAAGCAGGGTCTCTCAACTGAGAGTTTCCTGGTCACACTGATATCTGAGTTTTCTGAGATGCTCGCCATTCTCTTCAGCTCTCCAGTACTTGGCCATGTCAGAGAGCTTGGAGGTGGTACATGTCTTGTAAACAAAACCGTGAGCCTATTCTGCAGAGTGGACAGAATTTAGGAAGAAACCAGCAACTTAGGAAGATAGCAGGTGTTTCCCATTGATAAGACAAGCTGCAGTTCATTCATATATTGGGCAGGATGAATTTTGGGAAGATTTATACTAGACAGGACACATCCATTAATGCCTTTTCTTTTCTAATGTGTACAACACCAGACACAGTGGGATACACAGACAAAGAAACACTCGCCTTGTCAAACGACTTACTAGAACAGTCCACTCAAAACCAAAAAAAAAAACAAAAAAAAAAAACGCCTTTCCTACCTATTCTCAGAACATGAGACAGAACCACAAACCCAAACCCACTCCCACAAAGGCACCTTCTTTCCCCAAGTAGGTCTGTGACAACCCGGAGTGTCCTCTGACTGGTGAGCCATACAATGTTTCCCCGAATTGGCCTGTCTTGTCTCAGATCTGGTCTCCTTGTCCAACTCTGTGAAGTTGAGAGGAGCCAGCGGTGAGCCACTACCTGTTTTCTCAGAAAAGGTCCCTCTTCAGAGCTCTACTGGCATTTGGCCATCCTCACATCAGTAGGTACCAAGAAAGGCTGACTTTGTCCTTGGAAAATCCAAACAAGTGAGCCCACTGGGACTGGGACTGGGACTGGGACTGCCACTGGGTGGCTTCTTGGATACCAAGTTCAGAGAGTTCCATCACCAAGGAAATGAGGTATGTCACTTTCTTTGGAACTGAATGAGGTGACTGCCTTGGCAACCACTTTGTCCTAACAGTTGCTTCCAAGAGTCCCAAGAGATGGAGCCAGCCGCTCCTTCTTGTGACACTTTCACAAGTTAGAATGGAATATAAACGATAGCCAAACGGGAACAGCTCTCCACACAGGCCTGTTTTGGTCAGTCTTCTCTACAATAAGAAGAGAGAGGCTGATTCAGACACGTCCCTTCGTTCTAACTAGGTTTTTTTGCCATGGAAGATGACTTTTGCTCACTCAGGTCCTTCATACATGCCTACAACTTGTGCAAGTATCATTTCTGCATGGACCTTTGAGGTTCTCAGCAGGTGGACGGTCCCCTACTTTCCTGTATTGTAAGAACAACTCTGTTCCTGCTCTTTTGTGAAATGAGTTTGAGGGAACAGTGTATGTTTATGGTTAATAACAGGTTCGATTTGGGTTAGGAATCATTCTGTGCGATGAATAATAGTGTTGGAAACCTGTGATATTTACAAGAATATAGAGGTGAAATATAAGTATGAAAACAGAAATCTAGGTATGATTTGAAGCCCAGAAGGGCATTGAACCCTTGATTGGGATACTTAGCTACGAATTATGTTCTGCAAATATGTCTCATATAATTCGATATACAATGGCATAGGACCTTGTACCTTGGATGATTGAATGTAGAAGAGAACATCCAGTCAAAAAGGGATAGTTGCTAGGATCATGAAGCTAGTCGGTAGGTTTAGGTGGAAGAGTGAGTATATGATTTGCACCAAAAGTTCTTTAGCAATAGGGTTTCAGTTAGAGACTGAATTTAAATGTCAGCACATATGAAGAGTCAGTCACTAGGATGAGCTGGGGAAAATATGCAGAAAAGCAGATATCAATAGAGACATTACAAAATTAGGCAAAGTATAAAGTGACTGATAGGATTAGACATGTTCAACAGTGTTGAGTTTCAATATATAATCTTAGGAAGAAACAAATATGTAGTCACCAATAGGATTGGCATTTGAGAGCATTACGCAACCTGGACATGGATGTTTTTAGTAATCCGTGTTCACTTTCCATTTAGGCCTTGGTACAATCATAAGTATGGCCATTAATTTTTTTGTCCAGAATATTACTGGGATAAAATGTATATGTAGATCAGGTGACATGAGTATTTCTTCCACCATTTCTGGGAGCAATAGATTAAAGACGTAAAATTAGTATTGGGGTTACAAAGAGGTGCACCCTGTGTCTATGAATATAGAGATAAAGCATGAATAGACCATACTGTGAATAAATAATATAACTTGTTCCAATTTTAAATAATGGATTTAACTGATATCTGAAAAATTACAGGAAATCTTATATTGATATACAATCATTCATTCCAACCAATTATACATCTAATTGTAATATTAGTGTTTTGGTTTATCATGAAGAGTGTGTGAGTTTTGCTTCAAAAGTGATTATGGAAATCGAAAATAACGTGTTTGGAAAGAAGTCTCATAAAAAGACCAGTCAGGAAACCTGGAGGAATACATATGTTGTGAAGCAGGAAGTGATTGAAAGTAAAACAAATGCCTATAAGTTTGCTAATTTGTGGATGAAATATATATCCAATGATGTGCATAAACTCATGAAATAGTAATGTACCAGTGTTGAGTAAAAATGAACGTCAAAATACACATCATGTCCCATAGGAATCTACTTGCATTGATATTAAACTGGGTCAGTTACTGTAGAAATATTAGGATTCTCGTGCATCATTCACCAAAGTTAGTATTCTTTTTTTTTTTAATTTTTATTTATGGTTGTTAAAAACATTACATAGTTCTTGATATATCATATATCGCATTTTGATTCAAGTGGGTTATGAACTCCCATTTTTACCCCGTGTACAGATTGCAGAATCACATCAGTTACACATCCATTGATTCACATATAGCCATACTAGTGTCTGTTCTATTCTGCTGCCTTTCCTATCCTCTACTATCCCCCCTCCCCTCCCCTCTCCTCCCCTCTTCTCTCTCTACCCACTCTACAGTAATAAATTTCTCCCCCTTGTATTATTTTTCCCTTTTCCCGCACTTCCTTTTGTATAAAATTTTGTATAACCCTGAGGCTCTCCTCCCATTTCCATGCAATTTCCCTTCTCTCTCCCTTTCCCTTCCACCTCTCATCCCTGTTTAGTGTTAATCTTCTTCTCATGCTCTTCGTCACTACTCTGTTCTTAGTTACTCTCCTTATATCAAAGAAGACATTTGGCATTTGTTTTTTAGGGATTGGCTAGGTTCACTTAGCATAATCTGCTCTAATGCCATCCATTTCCCTGCAAATTCTAAGATTTTGTCATTTTTAAATGCAGAGTAATACTCCATTGTGTATAAATGCCACATTATTTTTATTCATTCTTTCATTGAAGGGCATATAGCTTGGTTCCACAGTCTTGCTATTGTGAATTGTGCTGCTCTGAACATCGATGTAGCAGTGTCCCTGTAGCATGCTCTTTTTAGGTCTTTAGGTTTTAGACCGAGAAGGGGAATATCTGGGTCAAATGGTGGTTCCATTGCCAGCTTTCCAAGAAATATCCATACTGCTTTCCCATTTGGCTGCACCAATTTGCAGTCCCACCAGCAATGTACACGTTTACCTGTTTCCCCATATCCTCGACAGCACTTGTTGTTGTTTGACAATCTTACTGGAGTGAGATGGTATCTTAGGGTGGTTTTGATTCACATTTCTCTGACTGCTGGAGATGGTGAGCATTTTTTTATGTACTTGTTGATTGATTGTATGTCCTCCTCTGAGCAGTGTCTGTTCAGGTCCTTGGCCCATTTGTTGATTGTGTTATTTGTTATCTTATTGACTAATTTTTTGAGTTCTTTGTATACTCTGGATATTACGGCTCTATCTGAAGTGTGAGGAGTAAAGATTTGTTCTTAGGATGTAGGCTCCCTATTTACCTCTCTTATTGTTTCTTTTGCTGAGAAAAAACTTTTTAGTTTGAGTAAGTCCCATTTGTTGATTCTAGCTATTAACTCTTGTGCTATGGGTGTCCTATTGAGGAATTTGGAGCCCGACCCCACAGTATGTAGATCATAGCCAACTTTTTCTTCTATCAGGCGCCGTGTCTCTGATTTTTTTTTTTTTTTTTACTTTTTATACTTCTTTTTTTTTTTAATTTATTTATTTATTTATTTTTTTTTCCATCTTTCATACATTTGATTCATGTGAGTTATGCTTTTCCATTTTTACCCCAAATACAAATTGCAGAATCACATCAGTTATACATTCACAATGTTTACATAATGCCATATTAGTGACTGTTGTATTCTGCTGCCTTTCCTATCCCCTACTATCCCCCCTCCCCTCCCCTCCCATCTTCCCTCTCTACCTCATCTGTTGTTGTTCCATTCTCTCCCTCCCCCCCTTTCCCCTCACAACCTCATATATGTGATTTCGTATAACGATGTGGTTTTCCTTCCATTTCCATGCAATTTCCCTTCCCTCTCCCTTTCCCTCCCTTCATTCGTCTCAGTTTAATGTTAATCTTATTCTCACCCTGATTCCTACACCAGAAAAAGACACTTTAAAGAAAGAAAACTACAGACCAATATCTCTAATGAACCTAGAGGCAAAAATCCTCAATTAAATTCTAGCAAATCAGATACAAAAGCATATCAAAAAAATTGTGTGCATGATCAAGTAGGACTCATCCGTGGGATGCAAGGCTGGATCAATATAGGGAAATCAATAAATGTTATTCATCACATCAATAGACTTAAAAATAAGAACCATATGATCATCTCGATAGATGCAGAGAAAGCATTCGACAAAGTACAGCATACCTTTATGTTCAAAACTCTAGAAAAACTAGGGATAACAGGAACATACCTCAATATTGTAAAAGCAATCTCTGCTAAGCCTCAGGCTAGCATCATTCTGAATGGAGAATAATTGAATGCATTCCCCCTAAAATCTGGAACAAGAAAGGGATGCCCTCTTTCACCACTTCTGTTCAACATAGTTCGTGAAACACTGGCGAGAGCAATTAGACAGACAAAAAAATTAAAGCCATAAAAATAGGAAAAGAAGAACTTAAATTATCAATATTAGAGATGACATGATTCTATACCTAGCAGACCCAAAAGGGTCTACAAAGAAACTAATAGAGCTAATGAATGAATTCAGCAAAGTGGCAGGATATAAAATCAACACGCATAAATCAAAGGCATTCCTGTATATCAGCAAAAAATCCTCTGAAACGGAAATGAGGACAACCACTACATTCACAATATCCTAAAAAAAATAATTGGGAATCAGCCTAACAAAAGAGGTGCAAGTCTCATAAAATGAAAACTACAGAACCCTAAAGAGAATAATAGAGGAAGATCTTAAAAGATGTAAAAATGTACCCTGTTCATATATAGGCAGAACTAACATTATCAAAATGGCGATATTACCAAAAGTTCTCTATAGGTTTAATGCAATGCCAATCAAAATCCTAGTGGCATTTCTTGTAGAAAAAGAGAAAGCAATCATGAAATTCATATGGAAAAATAAAAGACCCAGAATAGCAAAAACAATGATAAGCAGGAAGTGTGAATCAGGCGATATAGCGATATCAGACTTCAAAGTATACTGCAGAGCAATAGTAACAAAAATAGCATAATACTGGTACGAAAACAGGCGGGTGGAACAATGGTACAGATTAGAGGACACAGAAACCAATCCACAAAACTTCAACTATCTCATATTTGATAAAGGGGCTAAAAGCATGCAATGGATGAAGGATAGCATCTTCAATAATTGGTGCTGGGAAAGCTGGAAATCCATATGCAACAAAATGAAACTGAATCCCTTTCTCTCGCCATGCACAAAAGTTAACTCAAAATGGATCAAGGAGCTTGATAACAAATCAGAGACACGGCGCCTGATAGAAGAAAAAGTTGGCTATGATCTACATACTGTGGGGTCGGGCTCCAAATTCCTCAATAGGACACCCATAGCACAAGAGTTAATAGCTAGAATCAACAAATGGGACTTACTCAAACTAAAAAGTTTTTTCTCAGCAAAAGAAACAATAAGAGAGGTAAATAGGGAGCCTACATCCTAAGAACAAATCTTTACTCCTCACACTTCAGATAGAGCCGTAATATCCAGAGTATACAAAGAACTCAAAAAATTAGTCAATAAGATAACAAATAACACAATCAACAAATGGGCCAAGGACCTGAACAGACACTGCTCAGAGGAGGACATACAATCAATCAACAAGTACATAAAAAAATGCTCACCATCTCCAGCAGTCAGAGAAATGTGAATCAAAACCACCCTAAGATACCATCTCACTCCAGTAAGATTGTCAAACAACAACAAGTGCTGTCGAGGATATGGGGAAACAGGTAAACGTGTACATTGCTGGTGGGACTGCAAATTGGTGCAGCCAAATGGGAAAGCAGTATGGATATTTCTTGGAAAGCTGGCAATGGAACCACCATTTGACCCAGATATTCCCCTTCTCGGTCTAAAACCTAAAGACCTAAAAAGAGCATGCTACAGGGACACTGCTACATCGATGTTCAGAGCAGCACAATTCACAATAGCAAGACTGTGGAACCAAGCTATATGCCCTTCAATGAAAGAATGAATAAAAATAATGTGGCATTTATACACAATGGAGTATTACTCTGCATTTAAAAATGACAAAATCTTAGAATTTGCAGGGAAATGGATGGCATTAGAGCAGATTATGCTAAGTGAACCTAGCCAATCCCTAAAAAACAAATGCCAAATGTCTTCTTTGATATAAGGAGAGTAACTAAGAACAGAGTAGTGACGAAGAGCATGAGAAGAAGATTAACACTAAACAGGGATGAGAGGTGGAAGGGAAAGGGAGAGAGAAGGGAAATTGCATGGAAATGGGAGGAGAGCCTCAGGGTTATACAAAATTTTATACAAAAGGAAGTGCGGGAAAAGGGAAAAATAATACAAGGGGGAGAAATTTATTACTGTAGAGTGGGTAGAGAGAGAAGAGGGGAGGAGAGGGGAGGGGAGGGGGATAGTAGAGGATAGGAAAGGCAGCAGAATAGAACAGACACTAGTATGGCTATATGTGAATCAATGGATGTGTAACTGATGTGATTCTGCAATCTGTACACGGGGTAAAAATGGGAGTTCATAACCCACTTGAATCAAAATGCGATATATGATATATCAAGAACTATGTAATGTTTTTAACAACCATAAATAAAAATTAAAAAAAAAAAAGAATACTAACTTTGGTGAATGATGCACGAGAATCCTAATATTTCTACAGTAACTGACCCAGTTTAATATCAATGCAAGTAGATTCCTATGGGACATGATGTGTATTTTGACGTTCATTTTTACTCAACACTGGTACATTACTATTTCATGAGTTTATGCACATCATTGGATATATATTTCATCCACAAATTAGCAAACTTATAGGCATTTGTTTTACTTTCAATCACTTCCTGCTTCACAACATATGTATTCCTCCAGGTTTCCTGACTGGTCTTTTTATGAGACTTCTTTCCAAACACGTTATTTTCGATTTCCATAATCACTTTTGAAGCAAAACTCACACACTCTTCATGATAAACCAAAACACTAATATTACAATTAGATGTATAATTGGTTGGAATGAATGATTGTATATCAATATAAGATTTCCTGTAATTTTTCAGATATCAGTTAAATCCATTATTTAAAATTGGAACAAGTTATATTATTTATTCACAGTATGGTCTATTCATGCTTTATCTCTATATTCATAGACACAGGGTGCACCTCTTTGTAACCCCAATACTAATTTTACGTCTTTAATCTATTGCTCCCAGAAATGGTGGAAGAAATACTCATGTCACCTGATCTACATATACATTTTATCCCAGTAATATTCTGGACAAAAAAATTAATGGCCATACTTATGATTGTACCAAGGCCTAAATGGAAAGTGAACACGGATTACTAAAAACATCCATGTCCAGGTTGCGTAATGCTCTCAAATGCCAATCCTATTGGTGACTACATATTTGTTTCTTCCTAAGATTATATATTGAAACTCAACACTGTTGAACATGTCTAATCCTATCAGTCACTTTATACTTTGCCTAATTTTGTAATGTCTCTATTGATATCTGCTTTTCTGCATATTTTCCCCAGCTCATCCTAGTGACTGACTCTTCATATGTGCTGACATTTAAATTCAGTCTCTAACCGAAACCCTATTGCTAAAGAACTTTTGGTGCAAATCATATACTCACTCTTCCACCTAAACCTACCGACTAGCTTCATGATCCTAGCAACTATCCCTTTTTGACTGGATGTTCTCTTCTACATTCAATCATCCAAGGTACAAGGTCCTATGCCATTGTATATCGAATTATATGAGACATATTTGCAGAACATAATTCGTAGCTAAGTATCCCAATCAAGGGCTCAATGCCCTTCTGGGCTTCAAATCATACCTAGATTTCTGTTTTCATACTTATATTTCACCTCTATATTCTTGTAAATATCACAGGTTTCCAACACTATTATTCATCGCACAGAATGATTCCTAACCCAAATCGAACCTGTTATTAACCATAAACATACACTGTTCCCTCAAACTCATTTCACAAAAGAGCAGGAACAGAGTTGTTCTTACAATACAGGAAAGTAGGGGACCGTCCACCTGCTGAGAACCTCAAAGGTCCATGCAGAAATGATACTTGCACAAGTTGTAGGCATGTATGAAGGACCTGAGTGAGCAAAAGTCATCTTCCATGGCAAAAAAACCTAGTTAGAACGAAGGGACGTGTCTGAATCAGCCTCTCTCTTCTTATTGTAGAGAAGACTGACCAAAACAGGCCTGTGTGGAGAGCTGTTCCCGTTTGGCTATCGTTTATATTCCATTCTAACTTGTGAAAGTGTCACAAGAAGGAGCGGCTGGCTCCATCTCTTGGGACTCTTGGAAGCAACTGTTAGGACAAAGTGGTTGCCAAGGCAGTCACCTCATTCAGTTCCAAAGAAAGTGACATACCTCATTTCCTTGGTGATGGAACTCTCTGAACTTGGTATCCAAGAAGCCACCCAGTGGCAGTCCCAGTCCCAGTCCCAGTCCCAGTGGGCTCACTTGTTTGGATTTTCCAAGGACAAAGTCAGCCTTTCTTGGTACCTACTGATGTGAGGATGGCCAAATGCCAGTAGAGCTCTGAAGAGGGACCTTTTCTGAGAAAACAGGTAGTGGCTCACCGCTGGCTCCTCTCAACTTCACAGAGTTGGACAAGGAGACCAGATCTGAGACAAGACAGGCCAATTCGGGGAAACATTGTATGGCTCACCAGTCAGAGGACACTCCGGGTTGTCACAGACCTACTTGGGGAAAGAAGGTGCCTTTGTGGGAGTGGGTTTGGGTTTGTGGTTCTGTCTCATGTTCTGAGAATAGGTAGGAAAGCCTTTTTTTTTGTTTTTTTGTTTTTTTGTTTTTTTTTGGTTTTGAGTGGACTGTTCTAGTAAGTCATTTGACAAGGCGAGTGTTTCTTTGTCTGTGTATCCCACTGTGTCTGGTGTTGTACACATTAGAAAAGAAAATGCATTAATGGATGTGTCCTGTCTAGTATAAATCTTCCCATAATTCATCCTGCCCAATATATGAATGAACTGCAGCTTGTCTTATCAATGGGAAACACCTGCTATCTTCCTAAGTTGCTGGTTTCTTCCTAAATTCTGGCCACTCTGCAGAATAGGCTCATGGTTTTGTGTACAAGATATGTACCACCTCCAAGCTCTCTGACATGGCCATGTACTGGAGAGCTGAAGAGAATGGCGAGCATCTCAGAAAACTCAGATATCAGTGTGACCAGGAAACTCTCAGTTGAGAGACCCTGCTTTGGACTTTTTGTTTAAGTACTGTTCTCTTGCACTGAATATCTGGAAGGATTTTGCTTCCGGCCACCCCTTTGTGAATCCTGAAGAATATAGTTTTGAAATGGAAATGAATGTGCATCACCTGTGGCTCTTTGCTTTATTGCTTTCGAAAGGGATGTGGCTGAATTAGCCTCTTGGCCTTGTTTGTGGCTGTGATTTAGATTCTAAGCACATGATGGATCTAAAGAATGATTCCATGTGTGCGTTCAAAACCATAATGACAAAAAAATCAGTCATTGTGGATGAAGTCTCTTGCCTTCCTGTGTTAGGTTCCTGACCTCCATCAAGTGAAAATATGGATTCTTTGTGTCAAATGAGTTCTTCCAAGCCCTGCAGAGGGGCTTGGGTTTTCGCATGACTCCAAATCACATATAGAATCTATACCTGAAAGTCAGTAGGACTCAAATTGGAGAAACACAGCAGTATTTACGGCAGGCTTATTTGATCACTCCTGGTTCACAGGAAGGGTGTCAAGGACACCCTGACTTTAGGCAAATGAGGGGCAAGGGAGCATTTTTTGGACACTGTCTTTGTTTGCACCCCTAATGGAAACCTCCAGCCAGAGGTGACTATATGGAAGAAGATGAGGGACATGTGGAAATGTTTTGGTTTTAATTTTGGTCATTTGTTTGGCGGTTGGAAGAAATGACTGGGTCCACGTGGGCTTGAAATCTGGTGTGATTCCCCTTAGAGACTGAGTTGTGAAACTGACCTCAGAGAAGTATTGCCATGAATTTTATTTGGATTTTAGGAGGCCATGCATGAGAGTCGCCCTTGGAAACTGACATCTAGGCCCAGGGTGGCTTTCCACAGAGCCCTGGGAATCTCAGCCAGGATATCACATGATTTTATTCTTAAAGACATGGCAGCCATATTTGAGAGTTGAAACACACATAGGCCACACATTGTAGACTTCAATGGGCCTGGCTTCATGTGACCTTTTGGACACTCTTTCGGAAGCCTTGCCTGTGAGAGTTCTCCAGAGCTTTCATTGAATTGAGCTTCCTCAAAATTTAATGGTTACTGAATGAATTGAAACCCACAGTGCCTCCAACTTCATCATTGAAAAATGGCTAGATAAATACCATGAAATTTTTGAAATTCCCATGACCAGGTGGCACTGGAGAACCTTTGGATGTCCTATTGCTGATCATGAGTATACCAGACAGATCCTTGTATGACTGGGTTTCATGAAAATGGTGTAGAACAGAGATTCCAGTATGTTGGAGCCTTCTGAGTAGTGGGCCAAGAGCAGTGGTGGGCAGGTGTGTGATAAATCTTCAGTGGTACGGCCATAAGGATCTACCATTGTATTCCAAATGGCATGTTACTGACATGGTGCAGCCAGCAGACTCTTATATGTAAAGGCATCTTGTTATATGGAGAGGTTTCAGGGCAATGTTCAGAATCAGGTTGATATGGACAAGGGGGCACTGGGGCAAGCTATGAGGAATAAAAGCATGGTTGGTGCATTCTCTTGCAGACCGTGGCCCACCACACGTGACAGAACTCCCTCCAGCACTGTGTCCCAGTTGAGCTCCTTGTATGTCATGAAGCAAATACTAAACTCCCAGTTCAGTAGGAAAAACATCACAAAAAGTGGACGAGGACCAAATGGCTTCACAGTCAACAAGGGGAGACACTTAGTCCCCTGTGGCCACAGTTTACCTTCAAAGAGATAATTCAGCACTGCTGCTCATCTTCATTGGAAAATAAGAAGACATGTCCTCCAGGTCACATAGATGCAGACCCAGCTTTGATGGTCTCACTACAAAGGAAGTCAAATCTCCTGACAACAACATATATTTCAAGTGGCCAAACTCAGAGGCAGTTTCTCAAAAAGTTTTTAGGCCAGCAGAGCTTCATGTTTGTGGATTGTTTACCCTGTCCCTTACTTTTGGAAACTCCTCTACCACCTCCAAAGTTGTGAATTCCAGAGCATTTCCATTTCAGATATGTATTCACTGATTTTCTAACTCTTTTCCTCTATTTGTGTCTTAATTTTAGCGAAGGTATTGACAAGGCATTGCATTGGATGAGAGTGGAAGGATATTTGTGCAGCACATATTTGCATACACATTAAATTCATTTTCCAATTTTCCTTTCGAAATACTGAATCCCTGACACTAATACCTACCTACTAGAGTCAGACTACTCATCCTAATATAAAGGAGAAAAATAACCCAAACACAATAGAAATACAAGCAGTTCAGAGGAGGCATGTTGTATACTTGGACTTGCCTTTTGCATTATATAAGGTAGGAGTTATAAATTTAGTCAATTTTTAATTGAAATAGTCCTCCATGTTTTTTTAAAGTTAACAGATATGTGTATTCTTGTTCCCCTTTCTCTGTAGCTTATTCACTCATATATATTCATATGCACATATAGAATCCTACCTGGTATCACATGTACATTTTTGTGAGGTGGCTGACTTGGCAGATACAAGTTGTGAGAAGAGTTTACTACTCTTAAACGCTGTTGGAACTGAAAATTTAACCTACAAGCTTCCTAGTAGAACAACATTATACATTAGCTCATGTTCAGTAAAATAAATATTTTGCATCTGTGGATGATATATATTTAATGATGAATTTTGATTGGCATATATATTGCTTCTTTTTAATGTCTGTATGTGTTTTTTTTTTGTATCTATAAATACACTCTCCAGATTTTTCAAAATATAAAATATATGTGTCTTATATACACTCTCTAAATTTGTTCATGTTCATGTACGTGGATTCATAATCAACTTTTCACAAGATTATTTTCAGACATATTCATCTACCTGAAATATATATTTGTTTACTAGTACTGAAAACTAACTTCAGTGAATGGTGCATACAAATGCTAATAATTCTACAGTAACTAACCCAGTCTAACATTAATGCAAGTAGATTCCTATGGGACATGATATGTAATTTGACGTTTATTTGTATTCAACACTGGTACATTACTTTTTCTTCAGTGTTTGCACAACATAGGATTTACATTTCATCCACAAGTTCACAAATTTATAGGCATTTGTTTCAACTTTAATCACTTCTTGCTTCAGAACACGTGTATTGTCAGGGTGTCTTGACTGGTCTTTAAATGAGAATTCTTTCCAAACATATTATTTTCAATTTTCATAATCACTATTGAAGCAAAACTCACATACTCTCCATGATAAACCAAAACACTAATATTACCATTAGATGTATGTCTGTTTGGAATGAATGATTATATATCAATATAAGATTTCTTATAATTTCTCAGATATCAGTTCAATCCATTATTTAAAGTTGGAACAAGTTATATTATTTATTCACTTATGGTCAATTCATGATTTATCTCTATATTCATAGACACAGGGTACACCTCTTTGTACCCCCAATACTAATATTACGTCTTCAATATATTGCTTCCAGAAATGGTGGTAGAAATACTCATGTGACCTTATCTACATATACATTTTATCACAGTAATATTCTGAACAAAAAATGTAAAGGTCACACTTATGATTGTACCAAAGCCGAAATGGAAAGTGTACATGGATTACTAAAACATTCATGTCTAGGTTGCCTAATGCTCTCAAATGTCAATCCTATTGGTGACTACATATTTGTTTCTTCCTAAGATTATATACTGAAACTCAACCCTGTAGAAAATGTCTAATCCTATCACTCATTTTATACTTTGCCTGATTTCATAATGTCTCTATTGATATCTGCTTTTCTACATATATTGCCCAGCTCATTATAGTTACTGACTCTTCATATGTGCTGACATTTACATTCATTCTCTTACCAAATCCCTATTGGGAAAGAACTTTTGGTGCAAATCCTATACTCACTCTTCTTCCTAAACATACCAAATATCTTCTTAATCCTACCTACTATCCCTTTTTGACTGGATGTTCTCTTCTACATTCAATCATCCAAGGTACAAGGTCCTATGCCATTGTATATCAAATTATCTGAGACATATTTGCAGAACATAATTCAAAGCTAAGTATACCAGTCAAGGGCCCAATGGTTTTCTGGGCTTCAAATCATACCTAGATTTCTGTTTTCATACTTTTATTTCACCTCTATATTCTTGTACATATCGTAGGTTCCCAATACCATTATTCATGGCACAGAATGATTTATAACCCAAATCGAACCTGTGATTAACCCGAAACATACACTGTTCCCTCAATCTCATTTTACAGAAGAGCAGGAACAAAGTTTTTCTTACAGTACAGGAAAGTAGGGTACCTTCTACCTGCCGAGAATCTCAAAGGTCCATGCAGAAATGATACCTGGAGAAGTTTTAGGCAGGTATGAAAGACCTGAGAGAGCAAAAGTCATCTTCCATGGCAAACAACCTGGTCAGAATGAAGGAATGTGTCTGAATCAGCCTCTCTCTTCTTATTGTAGAGAAGATGGACCAAACCAGGCCTGGGTGGAGAGTTTTACCCAGGTTCCTATGGTTGATATACCATTCCAACTTGTTAAAGTGTCACAGGAAGTAGGGGCCAGCTCCATCTCATGGGACCCTTGGAAGCAACTTTTAGGATAAAGTGGTTGCCAGGGCAGTGACCTCATTCAGTTCCAAAGAAAGTGACATACGTCATTTCCTTGTTGATGCAACTCTCTGAACTTGGTATCCAAGAAGCCAGGCACCCAGAAGGAGTCCCTGTCCCAGTCTCAGGGGGCTCACTTGGTTGGATTTAACAAGAATAGAGTCAGTCTTTCTTGGTACCTACTGATGTGAGGAAGCACAAATGCCAGGAGAGCTCTGAAGAGGGACCTTTCCTGAGAAAGATGGTAGTGGCTCACCAATTTTTTCTGACAACTTCAGAGAGTTGGCCAAGGAAACCAGATCTGATAGAAGACAGGCCATTTGGGGGAACATAGTTTAGCCCACCAGTCAGAGGACTCTCTGGATAGTCAAAGACCTACTTGGGGGAAGGAGGTGCCTTTGTGGGCAGTGGGTGTGTGTTTGTTATTTTGTCTCATCTTCTGAGAATAGGTAGGAAAGTCGCTTTGTTTGGTTTGGAGTGGACTGTTTCTAGTAAGTCGTTTTACAAGACTAGTATTCCTATGTCTGTGTATCCCACTGTGTTTTTTGTTGTAGACATTAGAAAAGATAATGCATTAATGGATGTCTAGTCTAGTATAAATCTTCCCATAATTCATACTAGCCAATTAGTGAATGGACTGCAACTTGTCTTATCCATGGGCAACACCTGCTATCTTCCTAAGTTTCTGTTTTCTTCCTGAGTTCTGGCCACTCTCCAGAATTGGCTCATGGTTTTGTTTCCAAGATATGTACCACCTCCAAGCTCTGTGACACGGCCATGTACTGGATAGCTGAAGATAATAGCGAGATTCTCAGAAAACTCAGATATAAGTGTGACCAGGAAAGTCTCAGTGTAGAGACCATGTTTTGCACCTTTTCTTACATATTGTTCTGTTGCCCTGAATGTAGGATATCAGTGTGACCAGGAAAGTCTCAGTGGAGAGACCATGATTGGGTCTTTTGCTTAACTATTTTTCTGTTGCAATGAATGTCTGGAAGGTCTTTGCCTCAGGCCACCCCTTTGTGAAGCCTGAAGAATATAGTTTTGAAATGGAAATTAATGGGCATCACCTGTGGCTTTTTGCTTAATTGCTTTGGAAAGGGATGTGGCTGAATTAGCCTCTTGGCCTTGTGTGTGGCTGTGACTTAGATTCTCAGCACCTGATGGATCTAAAGAATGATCCCATGTGTGCATCCCAAACCAAAATAGCCAAAAATCAGTCATTGTGGATGAAGTCACATGCCTTCCTCTGTTAGGTTCCTGACCTCCATCAAGTGAAAATAGAGATTCTTTGGGTCAAATGAGTTCTTCCAAGCCCTGCAGAGGTGCTTGGGGTTTCGCATGACTCCAAATCACATAAAGAATCTATATCTGAAAGTCAGTAGGCCTCAAATTGGAGAAACAGAGCAGTATTAAAGGCATGCTTATTTGATCATTCCTGTTTCACAGGAAGGGTGTCCTGGACATCCTGACTTTAGGCAAATGAGGGGCAAGCAAGCTTATTTTGGAAACTGTCTTTGGCTGCGCCCCTGATGGAAACCTTCAGCCAGAGGTGATGATGAGTGACTACATGGAAGAAGATTAGTATCATGTGGGAGTGTTTTGGTTATAATTTTGGTCATTTGTGTCTCGGTTGGAAGAAATGACTGGGTCCACCTAGGCTTGAACTCTGGTTTGATTCCCCTTAGATACTGAGTTGTGGAACTGAACTCAGAGAAGTATTGCCATGAATTTTGTTGGGATTTTAGGAGGACACGCATGAGAGTCGTCCTTGGAAACTGAGATCTAGGCCCAGGGTGGCTTTCAAAAGAGCACTGGGAATCTCAGCCCGTATATAACATGAATTTATTATAAAGACTTGGAAGGCTGAGTTGAGAGTCAAAACACACATGGGCCTCACATTTAGACCTCAATGGGCCTGGCTTCATGTGACCTTTTTGGGCACTCTTTGGGAAGCCTTGCCTGTGAGAGTTTTCCAGAGCTTTCATTGAAATGAGCTTCCTCAACATTTAATGATTCCTGAATGAATAGAAACCCACAGTGCCTCCAACTTCATCTTTGAAAAATGGCTAGATAAAAACCATGAAATTTTTGAAATTTCCATGACCAGGTGGCACTGGAAAACTTTTGGATGCCCTGTTGCTGATCATGAGAATACCAGACAGTGCCTTGATTGACTGGGTTTCATGAAAATGGTGTATAACAGAGATGCCAGTAAGTTCGATCCTGCTGAGTAGTGGCCCAGAGCAGTGGCGGGCAGGTGTTTGATAAAACATCGGTGGTAGTGCCATGAGGATCTACCATTGGATTCCAAATGGCTTGTGACTGACATGGTGCAGCCAGGAAACCCTTATATGTAAAGGCATCTTGTTATATGGAGAGGTTTCAGGGCAATGTTCTGAATCATGTTGCTATTGTCAAGGGGGCAAGCTACGTGGGATAAAACTTGTTGGTGCATTCTCCTGCAGACCCTTCCCCCCACACCTGACAGAACTCTCTCCAGTACTGTGTCTCATTTGAACTCCTTGTATTTTGTGAAGCAAATACCAAACTCCCAGAGCAGCATCAAAAACACCACGAAAATTAGAGGATGACCAAATGGCTTCACAGTCGACACGGGGAGACACTTATCCCTTAGAGGCCACAGTTTACCTACAAAGAGAGAATTCATCACTGCTGCCTCATTACATTGGAGAATAAGTAACCACGTCATCCAGGTCACATAGATTCAAATCCAGCTTTGATGCTCTCACTACAAAGTAAGCTAAAGCTCCTGACAACAACATATATTTCAAGTGTCCAACCTCAAAGGCAAATTCTCAAAAAACTTTAGACCAGCAGAGCTCCATGTTTGTGGAGGGTTTACTCTGTCCATTACATTTAGAAACTCCTCTACCAGCTCCAATGGTGTGAAATCTGGAGCATTTTCCATTCCATATAGGTATTGACAGATTTTTTTAACTCTTCTCCTCTAATTGTGTCTTACTTGAGGCGAAGGTAATGTCAAGGCATTGTTCTGGATGAGAGTTGGAAGATTTTTCTGTAGCATATGTTTGCATACACATTGGATTCAATTTCCTATTTTCCATTCAAAATACTGAATCCCTGACACTAACCCATACCCTACCAGACTCTGACTACTAATCCTAATATGATGGAGAAAAATAACCCAAACAGAATAGATATACAAGCAGTTCAGTGGAGGCATGTTGTATAGTTGGGCTTGCCTTCTGCATGATACAGAGCAGGAGTTATAGATCTAGTCAATTGATTATTGAAATAGTTCTCCATGTATTTTTAAATTTAACAAATATGTGAATTCCTGTCTCCCTTTTTCTGTAGCCTATTCAGCATGTATATTTTTATATGCACATATAGAATCCTACTTGGTACCACATGTATATTCTTGTGATTTGGTGGACTTGGCAGATACAAATTGTGAGACGAGATCACTCCTACTTAACCCTGTTGGTACTGAATATTCAATAATGGGTGAGATTCCTAGTTGAACAACATTATACATAAATCCATGTTCAGTAAAATGAATATTTTTAGATCTGTGGATGATATATATTTTATGATGAATTTTGATTGACATACACATTGCTACTTTTTTTGTCTTGTGTACTCTCCAGATTTTTCAAAATATGAAATATATGTGTCTTATCTACACTCCCTAAATATGTTCATGATCACGTATGTGGATTTATAATCAACTATTCACAAGATTATTCTCAGAAATATTCATCCACCTGAAATTTGCCTAATGCTCTCAAATATCAATCCGATTGTTGACTACATATTGGTTTTTTCCTAAGATTATATATTCAAACTCAACCCTGTTCAAAATGTATAATCCTATCACTCACTTTATACTTTGCCTGATTTTCTAATATCTCTATTTATATCTGCTTTCCTACATATTTTCCCCCCTTCATCATTGTGACCGACTCTTCACCTGTGCAGACATTAACATTCACTCTCTAATCGAAACCCTATAGCTAAAGAACTTTTGTTCCAAATCCTATACTCACACTTCTTCCTAAACGTACTGACCATCTTCCTAATTCTATCAACTATCCCTATTTGACTGGATGTTCTCTTCTACATTCAATCATCCTAGTAAATGTCAGGCGAGCTTTGCAGGAGGAGACCACCAATAGACTATCTCATGCAACAGCCAAAGTTTATTGACTGTCCAGCATGCTGGTGCTCAGAGCTCACTTGAATAGAGCAGACAGCCCTGAGAATAGCTTAAGTAGAGCTTATATACTTTACCTGGAGAGGGCAGGGAGGGAAGTTTATTGATGGATCAAGGCGAGTGGGCGATTTGCGTGGAACTGGGTCAGGGAGCACATTCTGCAGTTTGGCAGTTGGGGACAGCACATACTGGGAACAAGATTTGCAAGTATCTCTCAAGATTTCAACAGTGTTTTGTTAAGCATACAGAAAAACAGGAAGTGACAAGTACCTATTTTATTAACCTTTTATTCCCCAATTCTTCTTCTGGCTACTTTTAATCATAAAAATGATCATTGGGGGTGTCACATTCTATGTCTGCTAGTGGGGTATTACCTTAAGTTTAACTCGTCCAATTTGAGCCTGGAGAAAAGAAATTACACGGTTGAGAAAACAGGGTTTTATAGTTAGCAATAATATGAGGATTATTTTTGGACCGGCCAGGGTTGATAAAAACGTAGTTAACCAGGGGGACTGTGTGAACCAAGACTCAAACCACCCTTTTTGGGCCTCTCTCTATCGTTGATGCTCTTCAAGACGTCTTTTTAATTTACTCATACATTTTATTACAACTCCAGTATGCTCGGCATACAAACAACATTCTTCCCTCAATGGAGCACAAAGGCCCCCTTCTCTCATGAAGAGCAGGTCCAACCATCGAGTGTTCTGAAAAACAACTTCAGAGAGAGAGGTTAAAGATTCATGCAAAGCTCTGATGGAGGTTTCTAATATCTTCGTTTTGGTCTATTGCTGTCATATTTTTTGTCATTTGTTGAGTCCCATGGACAAAGGCAGTAGTTCCCGTGCCCACCAGTGCAGCAATTCCTATTCCTAATAAGATGGCTAAAGGGAGGGATATATATTTTCAGTGGAACAGGGTTGTATGCCCCCCTATTTGATCTTCAAATGAACCTGTGTCGTGATAGAGCACTCTGGGAAACATCTGCACCATTACACAATTAATCACATCTGTTGACCATTTCATGAAAACATAAGCAATGTTTAAGTATATAGAATTATGCTGTAGTAGGGACAGACAAGGCAAGGCACCTAAGATAGCAGTGAAGACAGGGAAACTGTCCTATTTGGTTGCAACCGGATTCAGAGGGCATTGATTCTGTTGTAATCAAGTAATCCTCTGAAACCCAAGTTGAGGTAGTTTCAGAATTTTGTACCCAACATTTAAGGGAAGGGGCTCAGAAGTTCACAGTCTGCAGAAGTTGAAAAAAGCAGTTTTTGTTTCTGTTTTTTTCCTCAGTTCTGGGCAAGTTAACTTTTCAAGGACACCTGGGAAGGTAAGAGCTTTTTCTTCCCTTTCTTATTTTCCCCCTGACAGCTGTTACCACGGAGCCCAGTTGCTAAATTCTTTAACTTAGAAATGTAGCCATCTCTCTGAAGCCCCAGGTCAAGGCCCAAGGCTTTTTTCACATATTTTTGTGAAAAACTAGAAAATGGGTGTCTAGCTAAGGATTGCTGATTTTTTTAGCCAGTGGCCAAGTAGAACAGGGCAATATGAAAAGAGGAAGTTTAACTACATTGAACTCTTTTACAGGGACTCTTTTCATGAAAGTCCAAAACTCAGCCATGGTGAAGACTTCTGGAGAAGGTCAGTTAAGACTTTTCAGTGGGCCTGGTACAGAAGGGGAAGACAGGGAAGGTGGGGCTGAGAGCAGCTCCGAGGATCTGAGAATGAGGAAGGAGGGATGTAAAAGAATAATTTGAGAAATGGTTTGGGATTTTCCTAGCAACAAAAACTTGAGCAGTAGAACAGGTAGAGCAGAGGGGAAGACGGAAGTGAGTATCCCAAAACGCATGTGAGGGACTTTAAATTCTTAGTAAACTGTTTTCAGTGATGACAAAGCAACTTTAAAGGCCATTTTTATTACATCTTGAATAGGGGTCTGAGGACTCTCCTCAGCTGGTTTGAGCTTTGGGTTAGCTGAAAAGAGGACCTGGTGGGACCCGGTGTGGGCACTGACAGGAGAAGAGAGGAGTGAGTGGGTGGAGGGGTACTTCAGTCGCTGCTAACTCAGCAAGGGGGCAATGGTCTGAGAACCAGCGAAGGTTTGGGCTTTTGATCTATTAATTGGAGGGAAGAAATCAGGATTCTGAAGTGGGAGTGACAGCAGAGACTCTGGAGCAGAAGGCTGAAGGTGAGGATCTATTGGATAAGCAGAGTTCAGGATGTGAGTGAAGGAGGGAAAAGGCCTCCACATAGGGGAATCTCCTTTCACCCTTTTGAGCACTTGCAGATGTTAAAAAGGTCATGCAGAATTTGAGGATCTAGAGACCCCTCTGGGAGCCATTGGTTTTTGTTATCTAATTCGTAATATGGCCAATGCTGTGCACTGAATTTGATGAGGAGTTTGGGTTCCATCAGGCAACCCCTGTATGCTCACATCCCCATTACTTACAGAAGAAGTCGGCTTTCCCCAAACACACTCATGGCTGTTTGTGGCTTTGATCGTTGGTCGGGCAAACATAGTAATCTAGGCTAGCCAACCTGCATCTGGCTCGTGTGTCCCTACATCCATAATGTTTGTTTCCATTATCTATGGTACGGAAGGGATTTAATGGAATTTTAGTGGAATCCTCTTCATCAGGAATATCCCAATAGGAAAGACCTATAGCCAGCTGACAAATGTCTGGGTAAAGTGATGGTCACCAGGTACCTAAGGGGGCTGTATGCAAGATAGATTATACATCTTTTCCAGTAGAATTTGTGATCAGCCATCGCTGCTGCACGGGCTGATGAGGGTTAGGACTACTGGTTGCGAAGGGGAGATTCTATAGCCTTATCCACATGGTGAATATGCAATTTGAAAGTGTTACCAGTCTTTTCCAGTTTCTAGCCAGAGTGTGGACAGGGCGCAGGCTTGAGATGAGAGGCATGGATCCAGGAAGTGATTATGTCTACCTTTACCACTGTAGATGTTATAAGTAGCACCTGGTATTGTCCTTTCCAGCAGGGTTCCAGGGATGACACCTGATATCGTCTTACGTAGATGAAGTCTCTTACTTGATATCGATGTGGAGTCCCCTCGTCCCCAGTTTGGTAGGCAGTGGCCAGCTGTTTTCACAGGTATCACTGAGTTCTTTCAAGAGTTTAAGTCTGTCAAGCAAGGGGTTGTGGAAGGGATCGTTAGGTCTTACAGTTGGGCTTAGGTCACTTACTGGAGGAGAGGCACCCTAGAGAATTTCACAGGGGATGAGGTTACTCAAAAAAACAGAGGGAGTATTTCTTGCATGAAACATTGTATATGGCAGGAGCATAGTCCAATCTTTTATGCTGGTCTCTAAGCTTAATTTCATTAAGGCCTCTTTAATGCTTCTATTCATTCTTTCAACCTGTCCTGAACTCTGGGGTCTGTTAGCACAATATAACTTCCAATTAATCCCCAGGTTCCTGGCTAACCCCTGACTTACCTGAGCCACGAACGCTGGTGCATTATCAGACGGTATTACCTTAGGAAGGCCGTGTCTTTGAAAAATATCTTCCAGGATCTTCTGGACCACCTTTTGTGCTGTTTCTTTTATTTTTTCTTTTCTTTTTTAGTGGGGAAAGATTCAATCCATCCTAAAAATGTATCTACAAAGACTAGGAGATATTTATGTCCATACCTTCCTGGCTTAATTTTAGTAAAGTCAACTTCCCAGAATTGTCCTGGTCTGGATCCTCATAGGTGCTTTCCTGCAGGAAGCTTGGAAGGGTAAGCATTAACCATTTGATGGACTTGACAGGCTTTTTTTACCCATTCAGCTATTTCTTTTTGCTGTGAGTCAGTTAGTGGAAAACTCTGTTCTTGATACTTCAGAAATACCTGCAGTTTCTTTTAACCAAGGTGAGTGAGTTGATGTGCATTTTCTACTGACATAGTTAGAGCTGTGATTATAGGAGTTTTTACTGAAAGATTTAGAAATTCCACTTGGGGGCCTTCAGGGTGAAAAGTTATTTTGGCCCGGAGCTTGGTGAGCAGATCTCTGCCCATCAATGGGGCCCGGCATTCTGGGATTACTAGGAAGGAGTGATCTATTTTTCCTTTCCCCAGGTCCATGATCCTCTTAGTTGTCCAAGCCAGATATTTACTGCCATTAGCCCCTTGAACTAGAGACCTTTTATTTGATAGAGGGCCCAAAGTGGTCTTAGGGGTGAGTATATTGCCCCTGTATCCACTTCAAAGTTTACTGGGGTCCCCTCCACTTCAAAAGTTGCCCTGAACTCAGGGAGGGGATCTGAGCCGCGACTTTCTTAGTCATCCTCCAGAGTCAGAATGGCTGACTGGCGTGGCTTTCTCTTTCTACGGCACTCTTTGGCCCAGTGTCCTTTTTTTTTTTACAGTAGGCACATTGTTCTGAGGCCAGGGGTGGCCTCTGGCATGGGACCAGGTATCCATTCCTGTCTCCCTGTTTCTTAATTTCTGGCCCTTCTGTTGTTGTGACCAGGACCTTAGTCAACACCTTAGTCTGTCTTTTGTTTCTTTTATCCTCCCTTTGCTCCCTTGTCTTCCTCAGTTTCTCTCTTAAGGTATACTTTCTTGTCTTCTGTGACTAAGTCTCTCAAAGTCATATCTTGTAATCCATCTAAGCATTGTAACTTTCTTTTAATATCCAGGGCAGCTTGCCCAATAGAGGCCATCCTGACAGATGTCTTTTGATCCTCTGCCTGAGCATCGAAAGGAGTATATCTCCTATATGCCTCCCTAATTCTCTCTAGAAACATAGAGGGAGATTCATCAGGCCTTTGAATAATCTCTCTTACCTTGGCCAAATTAGTTGGTTGCCTAGCGGACACTCAGATGCCCACTATTAGAACCTGGCCATAAGTGGACAGATGCATTCTAACTTCAAAGGTGTTGGTGTCCCATTTGGGTTGTTTCAAGGGAAAACCAGCTTTGATTAAGTTGGGAAGATGTGTTGGTCTCCAATCTGGCCCGAGGATTTTTTTTCTAGCTTCCAGGAGAATTCTCTTTTGTTCCTCTGTCATAAAGAGAGTGTCTAGGAATTGTTGACAGTCATCCCAAGTATTCAGGTGTGAAAACATCAATGACTCAACCAGACCTGTGAGCCGGGTGGGGTCCTCGGAAAAAAAGGGATTGTGATTTTTCCAGTTATATAGGTCTGAAGAGGATAAAGACCAATATTTGTCAGCTTGCATTTTCCCCCTATGGCCTTCGTCAATCAATGGTCCATAGGGACATAGGGGGAGCATCACGGGAGTTCCAGGGTTTTCAATCATTCGAAGCCAGCGAGTTCCCTCAGCCAGGCCAGCTTCCTTCTGGGGAGGTGGGGCTGTGTGTGCTGTGGGGGAGTTATCTGGAGGGCGCAGGGCCAGCTTAGCTTCCTCCAATGGCGGAGAGGCTGAGTCAGCTGCAGGGGAATCACTTAGAGGGGGTTGGTGGTTGGGGGATGAGGGCAGGGTATGAGGAGGGGGATGAGAGTCCAGTAGAGTCAAATCTTGTGACTCAGGGGGAACAGAGGGTGGTGGAGGAGGAGGAGCAGAGGGTTTGAGAGGTCATGGGGGAAGCAGTACCAGCAGGGAAAGGGACAAGGAAAGGCTTCACCCATGGAAGAGGAGACTTGCAGAGGTCCTGCAAAGTTAAGATGCATGGCTGTTGATCAGGATGGCTATGTGTGTGCAGCTGAAAGACAATATCTCTGACTTTTTAAATTAGTGGGAAGAATAAAGATGCTTCTAGGGGCAATCCGACTTGAAAGGTGAAACATTCTGAGGCACAGACAGTCTGGCAAGTCTGCAGTTTTACAGAAAAAGAAAGATTCTGAGCCCTTAAGCGAACTTTGGTAAGTGATCAAAGGTCAGGGACAGAGACATTGAAGTGCTCTGTCCCATATTGAAAGATACACAAACAGTGAATGCAACAACACACAACACAGACAAGACAAGACAATAAAGACAGGCAATGGAGGTTCAAAACTGAGACCAGGACTGCGTAGCAGGCAAAATCCTATGGGCTGGCAATACCGAATCTGAAACAAAAAATCACTGAGTCGAGGAGACAATTGTTCCTCGATTTCTCGAGTCCTCGGTGGCATCCCCCAATACCATTATTCATGCAGCAGACTGATTCCTAACCCAAATTGAACATGTTATCAACCCTAACCATACATTGTTACCTCAATCTAACTTTACAGAAGAGCACGGACAGAGTTGGTCTTACAATCCAGGAATGTAGGGGATCTTCCACCTGCTGAGAACCTCAAAGATCCATGCAAAAATGATCCCTGAAGAAGATGTAGGCAGCTTTGAAGGACCTGATTGAGCAAAAGTCATCTTCCATGGCGAACAACCTGGTCAGGATGAAGGGTTGTGTCTGAATCAGCCTCTCTATTCTTAATGTAGAGAAGATGGACCAAATGAGACCTGTGTGGAGAGTTGTTCCAGGTGCCTATGGTTGATATACCATTCTAACTTGTGAATGTGTCACAGGAACCAGGGGCAGCTTCCATCTCATGGGACCCTTGGAAGCAACTGTTAAGACAAAATGGTTGCCAAGGCAGTGAACTCATTCTGTTCCTGAAGGAAGTGACCTCACCTCACTTCCTTTGTGATGGAACTCTCTGATCTTGGGATCCAGGAAGCCAGTTAAACAGTGCCAGTTTTAGTCCCAGTCCCAGTGTTCTCACTTTTTGGATTTCCCGAGGACAGGGTCATTCTTTCTTGCTAACTACTGATGTTAAGATGTCGAAATGGCAGAAAAGCTCTGAAGAGGTGCCTTTCCTGAGAAAGAAGGTAGTGCCTCACTGCTGACTCCTGACAACTTCAGAGAGTTGGCCAAAGACACAAGATCTGAGACAGGACAGGCTATTTTGGAGGAACATTGTATGGCCCTCCAGTCAGAAGACACTCCGGATAGTCACAGACCTACTTGTGGGAAGGAGGTGCCTTTGTGGGTTTGGGTATGAGTTTCTGGTTTTGTCTCATGTTCTGAGAATAGGTAGGAAAGGTGGTTTGTTTGGTTTGGAGTGAACTATTTCTAGTAAGTCTTTTGACAAGGTGAGTGTTTCTATGTCTGTAACTCACTGTCCGTGGTTGTAGACATTAGAAAAGATAATGCATCAGTGGATGTGTCCTGTCTATGAGAAAGCTCCCCAGCATTCATCCTACCAAATTTATGAATGGACTGCCGCTTGCCTTATGGATGGCCAACTCCTGCTATGTGTGCATCCAAAACCAAAATGGCTAAAAGAACAGTCATTGTGGATAGAGTCTCTTGACTTCCTCTGTAAGGTTCCTGATCTCAATTAAGTGAGAATAGAGATCCTTTGGGTCAAGTGAATTCTTTAAATCCTACAGAGGCTAGCTCATAGTTGCTTGGGTTTTCTCATGACATTAATTCACATAAATAATCTAAAATGCACAGTCAGTAGGCCTCAAATTGGAGAAGCGGAGCAGTATTAATGGCAGGCCTATGTGATCACTCCTGGTTCACAGGAAGCATGTCCAGGCCACCATGACATTAGGCAAATGAGGCGCACGGGAGCTTATTTTGTACACTGCCTTGGGCTGCACCCCTCATGGAAACCTCCAGCCAGGTTTTATGATGAGTGTCTATATATAAGAAGATGAGGGCAATGTGGGAGTTTTTTGGTTTTAATTGTGGTCATTTGTGTGGTGGTAGGAAGAGATGACTGGGTCCACCTGGGCTTGAACTCTGGTGTGATTCCCCATAAAGACTGAGTTCTGGAATTGACCTCAAAGAAGTATTGCCATGAATTGTGTTGGCATATTAGGAGGCCACGCATAAGATTCCCCCTTGGAAACTGAGATCTAGGCCCTGGGTGGCTTTCCACAGAGCACTGGGAATCTCAGCCAGGATATCACATGATTTTATTGTGAAAGATTTGGCAGCCATAGTTGAGAGTCAAAACACACATGGACTTCACATTGTAGACCTCAATGGGTCTGGCTTCATGTGACATTTTGGCCACTCTTTTGGAAGCCTTGACTGTGAGAGTCCTCCAGAGATTTCATTGAAATTAGCTTCCTCACCATTTAATGGTTATTGAAATAATTGAAACACTCAGTGCCTCCAACTTCATTCTTGAAAAATGGCTCCATATATACCATAAAATTTTTGAAATTCCCATGACCAGGTGGCACTGGAGAACCACTGGATATCCTGTTGCTGATCATGAGTGTGCCAGATACTGCCTTGATTAACTGGGTTTCACAAAAATGGTGTAGATCAGAGATGCCAGTTAGTTGCAGCCTGCTGAATAGTGGGCCTAGAGCAAAGGTGGGCAGGTGTGAGATAAAACAGCTGTGGTGTTTTCATGTGGATCTACCATTGGCATACAAATGGCTTCTGACTGACATTGTGCAGTCAGCAGACCCTTATATGTAAAGGCATCATGTTGTATGGATAGGTTTCAGGGCAATGTTCAGAATCAGGATGCTTTGGTCAAGGGGGCAAGCTATGTTCGACAGAAGCCTGGTTGGTGCATAATCCTACAGGCCCTGTCCCACCACACGTGACAGAACGCCCTCCAGCACTGTGTCTCAGTTGAACTCCTTGTATTTTGTGAAGCAAATACCGAACTCCCAGTGCAGCATCAAGAAAAACCACAAAAATTGGAGGATGAGAAAATGGGTTCACAGTCCACACGAGGAGACACTTAGAACCCAGTGGCCACAGTTGACCTACAAAGAGAGATTTCAGCACTGCAGCCTCGTGTTCATTGGAAAATAAGATACCATGCCCTCCAGGTCACATAGATGAAGACACATCTTTGATGGTCTTACTACAAAGGAAGCTAAAGCTCCTGACAACCACTTATATTTCAAGTGCCCAATCTCAGAGGCATTTTCTCCAGAAGTCTTTAGGCCAGCAGAGCTTCATGTTTGTGGAGTGTTTACCATGTCACTTACTTTTGGAAACTCCTCTTCCACCTCCAAGTTTGTGAACTCCTGAGCATATTCAATTCCTGATATGTATTCACAGATTTTCTAACTCATCTCCTCTAAATGTCGTATTTGGTGCGAAGGTAATGTCAAGGCATTGTTCTGGATGAGAGTGGGAAGATTTTTGTGTAGCACATATTTGTATACACATTGGATTCATTTTCCAATTTTTCATTCAAAATACTCAATCCCTGACACTATACCATACCCTACTAGGCTCTGACTACTATTCCTGACATGATGGAGAATAATAACCCAAACAGAATAGAAATACAAGAAAATCAGAGGAGGCATGGTGTACATTTGGACTTGCCTTTTTTATTATATAGCGTAGGAGTTATAAATCTAGTCAATTTTTTGTTTAAAGAGTTCTCCATGTGTTTTTAAATTTATCAAATATGTGAATTCCTTTCTCCCCCATTTCTCTGTATCCTATTCAGTACATGTATTTTTATATGCACATATAAAATCGTATCTTGTATCATACGTACTTTCTTGTGAGGTGGCTGACATGTCAGATACAAATTGTGAGAAGAGATCACTCCTCCTAAACGCTGTTGAAACTGAAAATTCAACTTATGGGTGGGCTTCCTAGTTGAACAACTTTATACATAAATCCATGTTCAGTAAAATGAATATTTTTGGATACGTGGATGATATATATTTCACGATGAATTTTGATTGGTATATATATTGCTAGTTTTTAATGTCTCTGTGTATGTGTGTGTGTGTGTGTGTGTGTGTATATATATATATATATATATATATATATATATATATATATATACACTGTCCAGATTTTTAAACATATGAAATATATGTGTCTTTGGCCACTCTTTGGGAAGCCTTACCTGTGAGAGTTCTGTAGAGCTTTCATTTAAATGAGCTTCCTCAACATTTAATGGTTCCTGAATGAATTGAAACCCACAGTGCCACAAACTTCATCCTTGAAACATGGCTTAATAAATACCATGAAATTTTTGAAATTCCCATGACCAAGTGTCACTGGAGAAACTTTGGATGTCTTCTTGCTGATCATGAATGTACCAGACAGTGCCTTGACTCACTCTGTTTCATGAAAATTGTGTAGAACAGAGATGCCAGTAAGTTGAAGCCTGCTGAGGAGAAGTGGGCCCTGAGTTGTGGTGTGCAGGTGTATGATAAAACATCTGAGGTGGGGCCATGTGGATCTGCCATTGACTTCCGAGTGGCTTTTGGCTGACATGGTGCAGCCAGCAGACCCTTATATGTAAAGGCATCTTTTTATATGGAGAGGTTTCAGGGCAATGTTCAGAATCAGTTTGTTATGGACAAGGGGGCAAGCTATGTGGGGTAGAAGCCTGGTTGGTGAATTCTCCTGAAGACCCTAACCCTCCACACATGACAGAACTCCCTCCTGCTCTGTGTCCCAGTTGAACTCCTTGTATTTCATGAAGCAAATACAAAAACCCCAGTGCAGAACCAAGAAACACCACGACAATTGTAGGATGACCAATTGGCTTCACAGTCAATACGAAGAGACACTTAGCCCCCAGTGGCCACAGATTACCTACAAAGAGAGAATACAGCACTGCTGGCTCATGTTCTTTGGAGAATAAGAAACCAAGTCCTCCAGGTCACATAAATGCAGACCCATCTTTGATGGTATCACTACAAAGGACAGTAAATCTCCTGAGAACAACATGTAGTTCAAGTGCCCAACCTCAGAGGCAGTTTCTCAAGAAGTATTTAGGCCAGCAGAGTTGCATGATTGTGGAGTGTTCATCCTGTCGCTTACTTTTGAAAACTCCTTTACAACCCCCAAGGTTGTGGTCTCCTGAGCATTTTCCATTCCAGATATGTATTCACAGATTTACTAATTCTTCTCCTCTAATTGTGTCTTACTTGGGGTGAAGGTAATGTCAAGGCATTGTTCTGAATGAGAGTGGGAAGATTTTTTGTAGCACATATTTCATACACAATGGATTCATTTTCCTATTTTCCATTCGAATTACTGAAACCCTGACACTAACCCACACCCTACTAGACTCTGACTACTAATCCTAATATGATGGAGAAAAATAACCCAAACAGAATAGAAATACAAGCAGTTCAGAGGAGGCATGGTGTATAGTTGGACTTGCCTTTTGCATGATAAAGTGTAGGTGTTATAAATCTGGTCAATTATTAATTGAAATAGTTCTTCATGTGTTTTGAAAGGTATCAATTATGTGAATTCCTGTCTCCCCTTATCTGTTGCCTATTCATCACATGTATTTTTATATGCACATATAGAATCCTACCTGGTACCACACGTACATTCTTGTGAGGTAGCTGACGTGGCAGATACAAATTGTGAGAAGAGATCACTCCTCCTAAACGCTGTTGGAACTGAAAATTCAACCTATGGGTGAGCTTCCTAGTTGAACAACATTATACATAAATCCATATTCAGTAAAATAAATATTTTTGGATCTGTGTATGATATGTATTTCATGATGAATTTCGATTGTCATATATATTGCTACTTTTTTATATCTCTGTATGTGTTTTGTGAAAAATCTACACCCTCTAGATTTTTCAAAATATGAAATATATGTCTCTTATTATACACTCCCTAAATTCATTCATGTTCATATATGTGGTTTTATAATCAACTTTTCACAAGATTATTTTCAGATATATTCATCCACCTCAAATACATATTTGTTTTCTAGTACTGAAAACTCACTTCAGTGAAGGGTGCATACAAATCCTTATATTTCTACAGTAACTGACCCAGGTTAACATCAATACAAGTAGATTCCTATGGGAAATGTTGTGCATTTTGATGTTCATTTTTATTCAACACTGGTACATTACTATTTCTTCAGTTTATGGACATCTTAGAAAATAGATTTCATCCACATTTCACAAATTTAAATGCATTTGGTACACTTTCTATCACTTCCTGCTTAAGATCACACGTATTCCTCCTTTTTTTTTGACTGGTTTTTTCATGATAGTTCTTCCTAACGCATTATTTTTGATTTCCATAATCTTTTTGAAGCAAAACTCACACTCTCTTTATGATAAACCATAACACTTACATTACCATTAGATGTATAATTGGATGGAATGAATGATTGTATATCAATGTAAGATTTCCTGTATATTTTCAGATATCAATTTATTGCAATTTCCAAATTAGATACCAGTTATATTATTTATTCACAGTATGGACTATTCATGCATTATCTCTATATTCATAGAAAAAGCGTACACCTATTTTTATCCCCAATACTATTTAATGAGTTTTCAAAATATAGCTCCCCTTAATGGTAGAAGAAATACTCATGTCACCAGAACTACATATATATTTTATCACAGTAATATTTTGGAAAAAAATGCAAAGATCACACTTATGTCTGTACCAACTCCTAATTTGAATGTGAGTATGAATTACTAAAAACATCCATGTCCAGGATGCCTAAGGCTCTCAAATGTCAATTCTATTGGTGAGTACATATCTGTTTCATCCTAACATTATATATTCAATCTCAACCATGTTGAAAATGTCTAAACCTATCACTCACTTTATACTTTGCCTGATTTCCTAATGTCACTATTGATATCTATTTTTCTACATATTTTGCCCAGTTCATCATAGTGACTGATTCTTCAGATTTGCTGACATTTACATTCACTCTCTAACGAAAATCCTATTACTAAAAAAGTCTTGGTCCAACTCCTAGACTCACTCTTCTTCCTAAACTTATTAACTTCCTAATCCTCCTGACTACCACTTTTTGACTGGATGTTCTCTTTTACATTCAATCATCTGAGGTACAGTGTTTTAGCCTACAGATGTTGCACATCGTAGGATATATATCTTATTCACAAATTCACAAATTTATAGGCATTTGCTTCACTTTTAATCACTTCCTGCGTCAGAACACATGTATTCCTCCAGGTTTCTTGACTGTTTTTTTCATGAGACTTTTTTCAAAACACATTATTTTCGATTTCCAAAAACACTTTTGAAGCAAAACTCACACATTCTTCATGATACACCATAACGCTAATATTACCATTAGATGTATTACTGGTTGGAATGAATGATTGTATATCAATATAAGATTTCCTGTACATATTCAGATATCAGCTCAATCCATTACTTAAAGTTGGAACAAGTTTTATTATTTATTCACAGTATGGTCTATTCATGCTTTATCTCTATATTTATAGACACAGTGTACACCTCTTTGTACCCCTTATACTAAATTTACATCTTTAATATATTGCTCTGAGAAATGGTGGAAGAAATACTCATGTCACCTGATCTACATATACATTTTATCACAGAAATATTCTGGAAAAAAATGTAAAGGTCACACTTATGACTGTATCAAAGCCTAAATGGAAAGTGAACATGGATTACTAAAAACATCCATGTATAGGTTGCCTTTTGCTCTCAAATGTCAATTCAATTGGTGACTACATTTTTGTTTCTTCCTAAGATTACGTATTCAAACTCAACCCTGTTGAAAGTGTATAATCCAGTCACTCACTTTAAACTTTGCCTGATTTTGTAATGCCTCTATTGGTATCTGCGTTGCTACATATTTTCCCCAGTTCATCATACTGAGTGACTCTTCATATGTCCTGACATTTACATTCACTCTCTAACCGAAACCCTATTGCTAAAGACCTTCTGTTCCAAATCCTATATTCACTCTTCTTTTTAAACCTACGGAATATCTTCCTAATCCTACTGACTATCCCTTTTTGATTGGATGTTCTCTTCTACATTCAATCATCCAAGGTAAAAGGTTCTATGCCATTGTATATCGTGTTATCTGAGACATCTTTGCAGAACATAATTCAAATCTAAGTATCCCAATCAAGGGCCCAATGCCCTTCTGGGATTCAAATCATACCGAGATTTCTGTTTTCATACTTATATTTCACCTCTGTATACTTGTAAATATCGCAGGAAATGATTACTAACCCAAAATGAACCTGTTACTATCCCTAAACATACACTGTTCCCTCAATCTCATTTTACAGAAGAGCAGGGACAGAGTGGTTCTTACAATACAGGAAAGTAGTGGACTTTCCACCTGCTGAGAACCTCAAATGTCCATGCAGAAATGATACCTGGAGAAGTTGTAGGTATGTATGTAGGACCTGAGAGAGCAAAATTCATCTTCCATGGCAAACAACCTGGTCTGGATGAGGGATGTGTCTGAATCAGCCTCTCTATTCTTATTTTAGAGAAAATGGACCGAACCAGGCCTGTGTGGAGAGCTGTTCCCGGGTGCCAATGGTTGATATACCATTCTAACTTGTGAAATTGTCACAGGAAGTAGGGGCAGACTCCATCTCATTGGACCCTTGGAAGCAACTCTTAGGACAAAGTTGTTGCCAAGGCAGTGACCTCATTCAGTTCCAAAGAAAGTGGCAAACCTCATTTTCTTGGTGATGGAACTCTCTGAACTTGGTATCCAAGAAGCCAGGCACCGAGGGGCAGTCCCAGTCCCAGTCCCAGTGGGCTCACTTGTTAGGATTTACCAAGGACAGTGTGAGTCTTTCTTGGTAACTACTGATTTGAGGATGGCCAAAAGCCAGGAAAGCTCTGAAGTGGGACCTTTCCTGAGAAAGCAGGCAGTGGCTCACCACTTTTTCCTCACAACTTCACAGAGTTGGCCAAGGAAACCAGATGTGAGAGAGGACAGGCCATTTCAGGGGATCATAGTATGGCCCACCATTCAGAGGACACTCCAGATAGTCACAGACCTACTTGGGGGAAGGAGGTGCCATTGTGGGAGTGGGTGTGGATTTGTGGTTTTGTCTCATGTTCTGAGAATAGGTTGGAAAGGCGGTTTGTTTGGTTTGGAGTGGACAGTTTCTAGTATGTTGTTTGACAAGGTGAGTGTTTCTTTGTCTGTGTATCCCAGTATGTCCGTTGTTATAGACATTAGAAAAGAGAATGCATTAATGGATATGTCCAGTCTAGTATAAATCTTCCCCTAATTATTTCTGGCCAATTTATGAATGGACTGCAGCTTGTCTTATCGATGGGCAACACCTGCTATCTTCCTAAGTTGAAGTTTTCTTCCTGAATTCTGGCCACTCTCCAGAATAGGCTCATGGTTTTGTGTCCAAGATATGTACCACCTCCAAGCTCTGTGACATGGCCATGTACTGGAGAGCTGAAGAGAATGGCGAGCATCTCAGAAAACTTGGATATCATGGTGATCAGGAAAGTCTCAGTGGAGAAACCCTGCTTGGGGCCTTTTGCTTACTTATTGTTGTGTTGCACTGAATGTCAGGAAGGTCTTTGCCTCAGGCCACCTCTTTGTGAAGCCTGAAGAAAACTGTTTTCTTTCCAAATCCTATATTCAAATGGAAATGAATGGGCATCAACTGTGGCTCTTCGCTTAATTGCTTTGGAAAGGGATGTGTCTGAATTAGCCTCTTGGCCCTGTGTGTGGCTGTGGCATAGATTCTCACCACCTGATGGATCTATAGAATGATCTCATGTGTGCATCCAAAACCATAATAGCAAAAAGTCAGTCATTGTGGATGAAGTCTCTCCCCTTCCTCTGTGAGGTTCCTGACCTCCATCAAGTGAGAATAGGTTTTCTTTGGGTCAAATGAGTTCTTCAAAGCCCTGCAGAGGTGCTTGGGTTTTCGCATGACTCCAAATCACATAAAAAATCTATTCCTGAAATTAGTAGTCCTCAAATGGGAGAAACAGAGCAGTATTAATGGCAGGCTTATTTGATCACTTCTGGTTTACAGAAAGGATGTCCAGGCCACCCTGACTTCAGGCCAATAAGGGGCAAGCGAGCTTAATTTGGACATTGTCTTAGGCTGCGCCCCAAATGGAAAACTCCAGTCAGAGGTGAAGATAATTGACTATATGGAAGAAGATGAGGGCCATGTGGGAGTGTTTTGGTTTTAATTTTGGTCATTTGTGTAGCGGTTGGAAGAAATGACTGGGTCCACCAGGGCTTGAACTCTGGTGTGATTCCCTTTAGAGACTGAGTTGTGGAACTCACCTCAGAGAAGTATTGCCATGAAATATGTTGGGATTTTAGGAGGCCACGCATGAGAGTCACCCTTGAAAACTGAGATCTAGGCCCAGGGTTGATTTCCACAGAGCACTGGGAATCTCAGCCAGGATATCACATGATTTTATTCTTAAAGACAAGGCAGCCATAGTTGAGAGTCAAAACACACATGGTCCTCACATTGTAGACCTCAATGGGCCTGGCTTCCTGTGACATTTTAGCCACTCTTTGGGAAGCCTTGGCTCTGAGATTTCTCCAGAGCTTTCATTGAAATGAGCTTCCTCAACTTTTAATCGTTACTGAATGAATTGAAACCCACAGTGCCTCCAACTTCATGCTTGAAAAATGGCTAGATAAATACCATGAAATTTTTGAAATTTCCGTGACCAGGTGGCACTGGAGAACCTTTGGATGTCCTGTTGCTGATCATGAGTATAGCAAACAGTGTCTTTATTTACTGAGTTACAAGAAAACGGTGTAGAACAGAGATGGCAGTAAGTTGGAGCCTGCTGACCAGTGGGTCTACAGCAGTGGTGGGCAGTTGTGTGATAAAACATCAGTGGTAGGGCCATGAGGATCTACCATTGGATTCCAAATGGCTCTTGACTTACATGAAGCAGCAAGCAGACCCTTATATGTGAATACATCTTGTTATATGATGAGGATTCAGGCCAATGTTCAGAATCAGGTTGATATGGACAAGGGGGCAATGGGGCAAGCTATGATGGATAGAAGCATGGTTGGTGCATTCTCCTGCAGACCATGACCCACCACACGTGACAGAACTCCCTCAAGTACTGTGTCCCAGTTGAGCTCCTTGTATTTTGTAAGGCAAATACCAAACTCCCAGTGCAGCTGCAAAAAACACCACAAAAAGTGGAGGAGGACCAAATGGCTTCACAGTTCACACGGGGAGACACTTAGTCCACAGTGGACACAGTTTACCTATAAAGAGAGAATTCAGCACAGCTGCCTCATGCTCATTGGAAAATAAGAAACCATGTCCTCCAGGGCACAGGGATGCAGACCAAGCTTTGATGGTCTCACTACAAAAGAAGCCAAATATCCTGACAACAACATATATTTCAAGTACCCAACCTCAGAGGCAGTTTCTCAAAAAGTTTGAAGGCCAGCATAGGTCCATGTTTGTGGAGTGTTTACCCTGTCCCTTACTTTTGGAAACTCCTCTACCACCTCCAAGGTTGTGAACTCCAGAGCATTTTCCATTCCAGATATACATTCACTGAATTTCTAACTCTTCTCCTCTAATTGTGGCTTACTTGGGGAGAAGGTAATCTGAAGGCATTGTTCTGGATTAGAGTGCTAGGATATTTTTGCAGCACATATTTGCATACACATTGAATTACTTTTCCAATTTTCCTTTTGAAATACTGAATCCCTGACACTAACACACACCTACTAGACTCAGAATACTCTTCCTAATATAATGCAGAAAAAAACCCAAACAGAAAAGAAATACAAGCAGTTCAGAGGAGGCATGTTGTATAGTTGGACTTGCCTTTTGCATTATATAAGGTAGGAGTTATAAATCTATTCAATTTTTTATTGAAATAATTTTCCATGTGTTTTTAAAGTTAAGAAATATGTGATTTATTTTTTCCCTTTCTCTGTAGCCAATTCACACATGTATATTTATATGCACATATAGAATCCTAACAGGTATCACACGTACATTTTTGTGAGGTGGCTGACTTGGAAGTTAAAAATTGTGAGAAGAGATCACTCCTCTTAAACGCTGTTGGAACTAAAATTCAACATATAGGGTAGCTTCCTATTTGAACAACATTATACATAAACTTATGTTCAGTAAAATAAATATTTTTGCATCTGTGAATGATATATATTTAATGATGAATTTGGATTGGAATATATATTGCTACTTTTTAATGTCTCTCTTTGTGCGTGTGTGTCTATATATATATATATATATATATATATATATATATATATATATATACACACTCCACAGATTTTTCAATATATAAAATATATGTGTCCTATATACACTCTCTATAAATTCATTCATGTTCATGTATGTGGATTTATAATGAAATTTATACAAGATTATTCCCAGAAATATTCATCCACCTGAAATACATATTTGTTTCCTAGTACGGAAAACTAACTTCAGTAACTGGTGCATACAAATCCTAATAATTCTACAGTAACTGACCCCGTCTAACATCAATGCAAGTAGATTCCTATGGGACATGATATGTAATTGGACGTTCATTTTTATTCAACACTGGTACAATATTATTTCTTCAGTTTTTGCACATCATAGGATATGAATTTCATCCACAATTCACAAATTGATAGGCATTTGTTTCAAATTTAATCACTTCCTGCTTCAGAACGCATGTATTGTCAGGGTTTCTTGACAGGTCTTTTCATGAGAATTCTTTCCAAACACATTATTTTCAATTTCCATAATCACTTTTGTAGCAAAACTCACAAACTCTTCATGATAAACCAAAAAACTAATATTATCATTAGATGTATAACTGGTTGTAATGAATGATTGTATATCAATATAAGTATGGTCTATTCATGCTTTATCTCCATATTCATAGACACAGGGTACACCTCTTTGTACCCCCAATACAAATTTTATGTCTTCAATATATTGCTCCCAGAAATGGTGGTAGAAATACTCATGTCACCTGATCTACATATACATTTTATCACAGTAATAATCTGGACAAAAATGTAAAGGTCACACTATGATTGTACCAAAGCCTAAATGTAATGTGAACATGAATTACTAAAAACATCCATGTCCAGGTTGCCTAATGCTCTCAAATGTCAATCCTATTGGTGACTACATATTTGTTTCTTGCAAGGATTATGTATTCAAACTCAACCCTGTTGAAAATGTCTAATCCTATCGCTCACTATATACTTTGCCTGATTTCGTAATGTCACTATTGATATCTGCTTTTCTACATATTTTCCACAGCTCATCATAGTGACTGACTCGTCATATGTGCTGACATTTACATTCACTCTCTAACTAAAACCCTATTACTAAAGAACTTTTGGTCCAAATCCTATACTCACTCTTCTTCCTAAACCTACCAAATATCTTCCTAATCCTACCTACTATCCCTTTTTGACTAGATATTCTCTTCTACATTCAGTCATCCAAGGTACAAGGTCCTATGCCATTGTATATCGATTTAACTTAGACAACTGTGCAGAACATAATTCAAAGCTAACTATCCCAATCAAGGGCCCAATGACCTTCTGGGCTTCAAATCATACCTAGATTTCTGTTTTCATACTTCTATTTCACCTCTATATTCTTCTAAATATCGTAGGTTCCCAATACCATTATTCATCACACAGAATGATTCCTAACAAAAATCAAACCAGTTATTAACCCTAAACATACACTGTTCCTTCAATCTCATTTTACAGAAGAGCAGGGACAGAGTGGTTCCTACAATACAGGAAAGCAGGGGACCTTCCACCTGCTGAGAACCTCAAAGGTCCATTCAGAAATGATACCTGGAGAAGTTGTAGGCAGGTATGAAGGTCCTGAGAGAGCAAAATTCATCTTCCATGGCGAGCAACCTGGTCAGGATGACGGGATGTGTCTGAATCAGCCTCTCTCTTCTTATTGTAGAGAAGACTGACCTGACCAGGCCTGTGTGGAGAGCTGTTCCCGGGTGCCTATAGTTGATATACCATTCTAACTTGTGAAAGTGTCACAGAAAGTAGGGGCAAACTCCATCTCATGGTAGCCTTGGAAGCAACGGTTAGGACAAAGTGGTTTCCAAGGCAGTGACCTCATTCAGTTCCAAGAAAGTGACATACCTCATTTCCTTGGTGATGGAACTCTCTGATCTTGGTATCAAAGAAGCCAGGCAGCCAAAAGTAGTCCCAGTCCCAGTCCCAGTGGGCTCATTGTTTTGATTTTCCAAGGACAGAGTCAGTCTTTCTTGGTACCTACTGATGTGAGGAAGGCAAATGCCAGGAGAGCTCTGGAGAGGGACTTTTCTTGAGAAAGCAGGTAGTGCCTCACCACTTTTTCCTGACAACTTCACAGAGTTGGCCAAGAAAACCAGATCTGAGAGAGGACAGGCCATTTTCGGGAATCATAGTATGGCCCACCATTCAGAGGACACCCCGGATAGTCACAGACCTACTTGGGGAAAGGATGTGCCTTTGTGGGAGTTGGTGTGTGTTTGTGGTTTTGTCTCATGTTCTGAGAATAGGTAGGAAAGGTGGTTTGTTTGGTTGGATTGGACTGTTTCTACTAAGTTTTTGACAAGCCGAGTCTTTCTATATCTGTGTCCGTTGTTGTTGACATTAGAAAAGAGAATGCATTAATGGATGTGTCCTGTCTAGTATAAATCTTCCCAAAATTTATCCTGCCCTATTTGTGAATGGACTGCAGCTTGTCTTATCGATGGGCAACACCTGCTATCTTCCTAAGTTGGTGTTTTCTTCCTGAATTCTGGCCACTCTCCAGAATAGGCTCATGGTTTTGTGTCCAAGATATGTACCACCTCCAAGCTCTGTGACATGGCCATGTACTGGAGAGCTGAAGAGAATGGCGAGCATCTCAGAAAACTCAGATATCAGGGTGACCAGGAAAGTCTCAGTGGAGTAACCCTGCTTTTTGCCTTTTGCTTACTTATTGTTCTGTTGCACTGAATGTCAGGAAGGTCTTTGACTCAGGCCACACCTTTGTGAAGCCTGGAGAAAACAGTTTTCAAATGGAAATGAAGGGAATCACCTTTGGCTCTTTTCTTAATTGCTTTGGAAAGGGATGTGTCTGAATCAGCCCCTTGGCCATGTGTGCGGCTGTGGCTTAGATTCTCAGCACCTGATGTATCTAAAGAAAGATCCCATGTGTGAATACAAAACCAAAATGGCCAAAAGAGCAGTCATTGGAATGAAGCCTCTCGCCTTTCTCTGTAAGGTTCCTGACCTCCATCAAGTGAGAATAGAGATCCTTTGTGTCAAATGAGTTCTTCACAACCTGCAGAGGCTAGCCCATAGGTGCTTGGGTTTTCTCATGACTCCAATTCACATAAAGAATCTAACCCCTAAGTCAGTTGGCCTCAAATTGGAGAATTGGAATTTTATTAACGGCAAGCCTATTTGTTTACTCCTGGTTCACAGTAATGGTATCCAGGCCACCCTGAAGGTATGCAAATGAGGTGCAAGGATGCTTATTTTGGACACTGTCTTGGGCTGTGCCCCTCATGGAAACCTTCAGACAGAGTTTATGATGAGTGTTTATATGGAAGAAGATGAGGGACGTGTGGGAGTATTTTGGTTTTAATTGTATTCATTTGTGTCACGGAAGATTTGACTGGGTCCATCTGGGCTTGAACTCTGGTGTGATTCCCCTTACAGACTGAGATCTGGAACTGAACTCAGAGAAGTATTGCCATGAATTGTGATGGGATTTTAGGAGGCCAGGCATGAGAGGTAACCTTGGAACCCGAGGTCTAGGCCCAGGTTGGCTTTCCAAAGAACACTGGGAATCTCAGCCAAGATATCACATGATTTAATTCTGAAAAACTTGGCAGCCATAATTGAGATTGAAAACACACATGGACCTCGCTTTGTAGACCTCAATGGGCCTGGTTTCATGTTACTTTTTGGGCACTTTTTGGGAAGCCTTGCCTGTGAGAGTGCTCCAGAGTTTACTGAAATTAGCTTCCTCAGCATTTAATTGTTCCTGAATGAATTGAAACCCACAGTGCCTCCAACTTCATCCGTGAAATATTGCTGGAAAATTATCATAAAATTTTTGAAATTCCCATGACCAGCTAAAACTGGAGAACCTTGGGATGTCCTCTTGATGATCATGAGTATACCAGACAGTGCCTTGATTGACTGGGTTTCAAGAAAATGGTGTAGAACAGAGATGCCAGTAAGTTGGAGCCTGGTGAGTAGTGGGACTAGAGCAGTGTTATGAAAGTGTGTGATAAAACATCTGTGGTGGGCCATGTGGATCTTCCATTGGCTTCCAAATGCCTTGTGACTGACATGGTGCAGCCAGTAGACCTTTTATTTGATAGAGGGCCCAATGGAGCCTTATGGGCTGAGTATATTGCCCCTGTATCCACTTCAAAGTTTACTGGGGTCCCCTTCACTTCAAAAGTTACCCCGAACTCAGGGAGGGGATCTGAGCCCCAACTTTTGTAGTCATCCTCCAGAGTCAGAATGGCTGGCTGGCATGGCTGTCTCTTTCTAGGGCACTCGTGGGCCCAGTGTCCTTTTTCTTTAGAATAGGCACATTGATTTGAGGCCAGGGATGGCCTCGGGCATGGGACCAGGTATCTCTTCCTGTCTCCCTATTTCTTAATTTCTGGCCCTTTTGGTGTTCTGACCAGGACCTTAGTCAACGCCGTAGTCTGTCTTTTGTTTCTTTTATCCTCCCTTTGCTCCCTTCTCTTCCTCAGTTTCTCTCTTATAGTATACTTTCTCGGCTTCTCTGACTAAATCTCCCAAAATCATATCTTGTAATCCATCTAAGTATTGTAACTTTCTTTTAATATTTAGGGCAGCTTGCCCAATAAAGGCCATTGTGACAGATGCTTTTTGATCCTCTGCCTGAGGATTGAAAGGTGTATATCTTCTATATGCCTCCATAATTCTCTCTAGAAACATAGAGGGAGATTCATTAGGCCCTCGAATAATCTCTCTTACCTTGGCCAAATTATTTGGAACCCAGTGAAAAGTGGACAGATGCTTTCTTACCTTCAAATGTGTTGAGGATCCAGTTTGGTCGCTTCAAGGAAAGCTGGCTTTGATTATGTTGGGAAGATGTGTCGGTCTCCCATCTGGTCCGAGGACATTTTTTCTAGCTTCCAGGAGGATTCTCTTTTGTTCCTCTGTCATGAAGAGAGTCCCTAAAAGTTGTTGACAGTCATTCCAAGCAGGCGGGTATGAAAACATCAATGATTCAACCAGACCTGTGAGCCGGGTAGGGTCCTCGGAAAAAGGGGGATTGTTATTTTTTCAGTTATATAGGTCTGAAGAGGAGAAAGGCCAATACTGGTAGGCTTGCAATTTTCCCCCATTGTTGTCGTCAATCATTGGCCCGTAGGGACATAGGGGGAGCATCACGGGAGTTACAGGGTTTTCAATGATTCACAGCCAGCGAGTTCCTTTATCCGGGCCATCTTCCTCCAGGGGAGGAGGTCTGTGTGTGCCACGGGGGAGTTATCTGGAGGGCCCTGGGCCAGCTTAGCTTCATCCAATGGCGAAGAGGCTGAGTCAGCTGCAAGGGAATCACTTAGAGTGTGTTGGTGGTTGGGGGAAGAGGAGAGGGGATAAGGAGGGGGAGGAGAGTCCAGTAGAGTCAAATCTTGTGACTCAGGGAGAACAGAGGGTGGAGTAGGAGGATGAGCAGAGGGTTTGAGAGATCGTGGGGGAAGCAATAGGAGTAGGGGAAGGGGCAAGGAAAGGCTTCACCCATGGAGGAGGAGATTTGCAGAGGTCCTACCAATTTAAGGTATATGGCTGTTGATCTGGATGGCTATTTGGGCCCAGCTGAAAGACAATATCTCTGACTTCTTAAATTAGTGGTAAGTAGAAAGATCCTTCTAGGGGCCATCCGACTCCAAAGGTGGAACATTCTGAGGCTCAGAGATTCTGGCCGGTCCGGAGTTTTACTGAAAAAGAAAGATTCTGAGCTCTTAAGCGAACTTTGGTCCAGTGATTAAGGGTCAGGGACAGAGGCATTGAAGTGCTCTGTCCCATGATGAAAGATACACAAACTAAATGCAACGACACACGACACAGATATAACAAGACCATAAAGACAGGCAATGGACGTACATCACTGAGACCAGGAATCAGTAGACAGCAAAACCCGATGGAATGGCAATACCGAATCCGAAACAAAATATCACTGAATCGAGGAGACAATTGTTCCTTGATTTTCTGAGTCCTCTGCGGCGTCCCCCAGGGAGGTGCCCTGTGTCTCTGTGAGAGGTCTCTCAGCCAAAGTCGGAGAGAACTCAGGCTCTTCATCGCAAGCGATATTGCCAAGCCCTAACATGAATCCTGAAACCAGAAAGAGGTGCCTTACTTGCTCCGAGAGGAGCCCTTTGGGGTCTCTCGTCCGCCAGTGACGGAACTCGGTGGAACGTCAATATGTAAAGGTCCGGCGAGTGTCAGAGGAAGAGACCACCAAGAGACTGTCTCATGCAACAGCAAAGGGTTTATTTGGGGTCCAGCATGCTGGGGCTCAGAGCTCACTTGAATAGAGCAGAGAGCCCTGACAACAGTTTAAGCAGGGATTATTTACTTTCCTTGAGAGGGCAGGGAGGAAGTATACTGATGGGTAAGGGCGAGTGGGCGGTTTACATGCAACCTGGTGAGGGAGCATATTCTACAGTTTGGCAGTTGGGGACAGCACATTCTGGGAACAAGATTAGCAAACAGTTCTCAAGATTTCAACAGTGTTTTGTTAAGCATACAGAAAAACAGGAAGTGACAATTAACTATTTTAATAACCTTTCACTACCGACTATCCTTTTGTACTGGATGTTCTCTTCTACATTCAATTATCCAAGGTACAAGGTTCTATGTCATTGTATATCGATTTATTCAAAGCTAAGTATCCCAATCAAGGGCCCAATGTTTTTCTGGGCTTCAAATGTTACTTAGATTTATGTTTTCATACATATATTTCCCCTGTACATTCTTATACATATTGCAGGTTCCCAATACCATTATTCATTCAGCAGAATGATTCCTAACCCCGAATAGAATATGTTATCAATCCTAACCATACACTGTTACCTCAATCTAACTTTAGAGAAGAGCAGGGACAGAGTTGGTCTTACAATACAGGGATGTAGGGGATCTTCCACGTGCTGAGAACCTCAAAGGTATATGCAGTAATGATCCCTGAAGAAGATGTAGGCACCTCTGAAGGACCGGATTGAGAAAAAGTCATCTTCCATGGCGAACAACCTGGTCATGATGAAGGGTTGTTTCTGAATCAGCCTCTCTATTCTTAATGTAGAAAAGATGGAAAAATGAGACCTGTGTGGAAAGCTGTTCCCGGGTGCCTATGGTTGATATACCATTCTAACTTGTGAATGTGTCACAGTAAGCAGGGGCAGCCTCCATCTAAAGGGACCCTTGGAAGCAACTGTTAGGACAAAATGGTTGCCAAGGCAGTGACCTCATTCAGTTCCTGAAGGAAGTGACCTGACCTCACTTCCTTGGTGATGGAATGTGGGATCCAGGAAGCCAGGCACACAGAGCCAGTCCCAGTTCCACTCCAATTGGTCTCACTTGTTGGATTTACCAAGGACAGAGTCAAGCTATCTTGGTACCTACAGATGTGAGGATGGCCAAATGCCAGGGATGCTCTGAATAGGGGCCTTTCCTGAGAAAGCAGGTAGTGGCACACCAATGGATTTTACATTTCTCAGTGAAGAAACCATGGTTTGTTCCTTCTAATTACCTATTGTTCTGTTGCCCTGAATTTCAGTAAGGTCTTTGCCTCAGGCCAACCCTTTAGAAAGCCTGAAGAAAGAGTTTTCAAATGGAAATGAATGGGCAACATCTGTGGCTCTTTGCTTAATTGCTTTGGAGAGGGATGTGTCTGAATCAGCCTCTTGGCCTGTGTGAGGCTATGGCTTAGATTCTCAGCACCTGATGGATCTAAAGAAAGATTTTATGTGCGCATCCAAAACCAAAATGGCCAAAAGAGCAGTCACTGTGGGTGAAGTATCTCGCATTCCTCTGTAAGGTTCCTGACTTCCATCAAGTGAGAATAGGAATCTTTGGGTCAAATGAGTTCTTCCAAGCCCTGCAGAGGCCAGCCCATAGCTGCTAGGGCTTTCTCATGACACCAATTGACATTAACAATCTAATCCCCAAGGTAGGTAGTCCTCAATTTGGAGAAGCAGAGCAGTATTAACGGCAGGCCTATTTGATCATTCCTGGTTCACAAGAAGGGTGTCCTGGCCACCCAGATTTAGGCAAATGAGGGGCTGGGGAGCTTATTTTGGATACTGACTTGGGCTGCGCCCCTCATGTAAACCTCCAGCCAGAGTTTATGATGAGTGTCTATATGGCAGAACATGAGGGCCATGTGGGAGTGTTTTGATTTTATTTGTGGTCATTTGTGTGGCAGTTGGAAGAGATGACTGGGTGAACCTGGGCTTGAACTTGCTGTGATTCCCCTTAGAGACTGAGTTCTGGAACTGACCTCAGAGGAGTATTGCCATGAATTGTTTTGGGATTTAAGAGGCCACGCATGAGAGTCGCCCTAGGAAACTGATATCTAGTTCGAGGGTGGCTTTCCACAGGACACTGGGAATCTCAGCCAGGATATTATATGCTTTTATTCTTAAAGACTTGGCAGCCATAATTAAGATTCAAAACACGCATGGCCTCCATCTCATGGGATTCTTGGAAGCAACTGTTAGGACAAAATGGTTGCCAAGGCAGTGAAATCATTCTGTTCCTGAAGGAAGTGACCTAACCTCACTTCCTTGGTGATGGAACTCTCTGAACTTGGGATCCAGGAAGCCACTTAAACAGTGCCAGTCCTAGTCCCAGTCTCAGTGTTTTCACTTTTTGGATTTCCCGAGGACAGAGTCATTCTTTCCTGCTAACTACTGATGTTAGGATGGCCAAATAACAGGAAAGCTCTGAAGAAGGGCCTTTCCAGAGAAAGAAGGTAGTGCCTCACTGCTGGCTCCTGACAACTTCAGAGAGGTGACCAAAGACACCAGATCTGAGACACACAGGCCATTTTGGGGGAACATTGTATGGCCCTCCAGTCACAGGACACTCCGGATAGTCACAGACCTACTTGTGGGAAGGAGGTGTCTTTGTGGGTGTGGGTGTGAGTTTGTGGTTTTCTCTCATGTTCTGAAAGCATCACGGGAGTTCCAGGGTTTTCAATCATTCGAAGCCAGCGAGTTCACTTAGCCGGGCCAGCTTCCTCCTGGGGAGGTGGGGCTGTGTGTGCTGTGGGGGAGTTATCTGGAGGGCGTAGGCCCAGCTTACCTTCCTCCAATGGCGGAGAGGCTGAGTCAGCTGCAGGGGAATAACTTAGAGGGGGTTGGTGGTTGGGGGATGAGGGCAGGGTATAAGGAGGGGGATGAGAGTCCAGTAGAGTCAAATCTTGTGACTCAGGGAGAACAGAGGGTGGTGGAGGAGGAGAAGCAGAGGGTTTGAGAGATCATGGGGGAAGCAGTACGAGCAGGGATAGGGACAAGGAAAGGCTTCACGCATGGAGGAGGAGACTTGCAGAGGTCCTGCAAAGTTAAGATACATGGCTGTTGATCAGGATGGCTATGTGTGCGCAGCTGAAAGACAATATCTCTGACTTTTTAAATTAGTGGGAAGAAGAAAGATGCTTCTAGGGGCAATCCGACTTGAAAGGTGAAACATTCTGAGGCACAGACAGTCTGGCAAGTCTGGAGTTTTACTGAAAAAGAAAGATTCTGAGCCCTTAAGCGAACTTTGGTCCAGTGATCAAGGGTCAGGGACAGAGACATTGAAGTGCTCTTTCCCATATTGAAAGATACACAAACAGTGAATGCAACAACACACAACACAGACAAGACAAGACAATAAAGACAGGCAATGGACGTCCAAAACTGAGACCAGGACTGCATAGCAGGCAAAACCCTATGGGCTGGCAATACCGAATCTGAAACAAAAAATCACTGAGTCGAGGAGACAATTGTTCCTCGATTTCTCAAGTCCTCGGTGGCATCCCCCAATACCATTATTCATGCAGCAGAATGATTCCTAACCCAAATCGAACATGTTATCAACCCTGACCATATACTGTTACCTCAATCTAACTTTTCAGAAGAGCAGGGACAGAGTTGGTCTTACAATCCAGGAATGTAGGGGATCTTCCACCTGCTGAGAACCTCAAAGATCCATGCAAAAATGATCCCTGAAGAAGATGTAGGCAGCTTTGAAGGACCTGATTGAGCAAAAGTCATCTTCCATGGCGAACAACCTGGTCAGGATGAAGGGTTGTGTCTGAATCAGCCTCTCTATTCTTAATGTAGAGAAGATGGACCAAATGAGACCTGTGTGGAGAGTTGTTCCCAGGTGCCTATGGTTGATATACCATTCTAACTTGTGAATGTGTCACAGGAACCAGGGGCAGCCTCCATCTCATAGGACCCTTGGAAGCAACTGTTAAGACAAAATGGTTGCCAAGGCAGTGAACTCATTCTGTTCCTGAAGGAAGTGACCTCACCTCACTTCCTTTGTGATGGAACTCTCTGATCTTGGGATCCAGGAAGCCAGTTAAACAGTGCCAGTCCTAGTCCCAGTCCCAGTGTTCTCACTTTTTGGATTTCCCTAGGACAGGGTAATTCTTTCTTGCTAACTACTGATGTTAGGATGTCTAAATGGCAGAAAAGCTCTGAAGAGGGGCCTTTCCTGAGAAAGAAGGTAGTGCCTCACCGCTGACTCCTGACAACTTCAGAAAGTTGGCCAAAGACACAAGATCTGAGACAGGACAGGCTATTTTGGAGGAACATTGTATGGCCCTCCAGTCAGAGGACACTCCAAATAGTCACAGACCTACTTGTGGGAAGGAGGTGCTTTTGTGGGTTTGGGTATGAGTTTGGGGTTTTGTCTCATGTTCTGAGAATAGGTAGGAAAGGCGGTTTGTTTGGTTTGGAGTGAACTATTTCTAGTAAGTCTTTTGACAATGTGAGTGTTTCTATGTCTGTAATTCACTGTCCGTGGTTGTAGACATTAGAAAAGATAATGCATCAGTGGATGTGTCCTGTCTATGAGAAAGCTCCCCAGCATTCATTCTACCAAATTTAGGAATGGACTGCCGCTTGCCTTATGGATGGCCAACTCCTGCTATGGCTAAAAGAACAGTCATTGTGGATAGAGTCTCTTGACTTCCTCTGTAAGGTTCCTGATCTCAATTAAGTGAGAATAGAGATCCTTTGGGTCAAGTGAATTCTTTAAATCCTACAGAGGCTAGCTCATAGTTGCTTGGGTTTTCTCATGACATTAATTCACATAAAGAATCTAAAACGCACAGTCAGTAGGCCTCAAATTGGAGAAGCGGAGCAGTATTAATGGCAGGCATATGTGATCACTCCTGGTTCACAGGAAGCATGTCCAGGCCACCATGACTTTAGGCAAATGAGGGGCACGGGAGCTTATTTTGTACACTGCCTTGGGCTGCACCCCTCAAGGAAACCTCCAGCCAGAGGTTATGATGAGTGTCTATATATAAGAAGATGAGGGCAATGTGGGAGTTTTTTGGTTTTAATTGTGGTCATTTGTGTGGTGGTAGGAAGAGATGACTGGGTCCACCTGGGCTTGAACTCTGGTGTGATTCCCCATAAAGACTGAGTTCTGGAATTGACCTCAAAGAAGTATTGCCATGAATTGTGTTGGCATATTAGGAGGCCACACATAAGATTGGCCCTTGGAAACTGAGATCTACGCCCAGAGTGGCTTTCCACAGAGCACTGGGAATCTCAGCCAGGATATAACATGATTTTATTGTGAAAGATTTGACAGCCATAGTTGAGAGTCAAAACACACATGGACTTCACATTGTAGACCTCAATGGGCCTGGGTTCATGTGAACTTTTGGCCACTCTTTGTGAAACCTCTCCTCTGATAGACCTCCAGAGCTTTCATTGAAATTAGCTTCCTCACCATTTGATGGTTATTGAATTAATTGAAAAACTCAGTGCCTCCAACTTCATTCTTGAAATATGGCTCAATATATAACATGAACTTTTTGTAATTCCCATGACCAGGTGGCACTGGAGAACCATTGGATATCCTGTTGCTGATCATGAGTGTACCAGACAGTGCCTTGATTGACTGGGTTTCACGAAAATTGTGAAGATCAGAGATGCCAGTTAGTTGGACCCTGCTGAGTAGTGGGCCTAGAACAAAGGTGGCCATGTGTGAAATAAAACAGCTATGGTAGTTTCATGTGGATCTACCATTGGCTTCCAAATGACTTCGACTAACATTGTGCAGTCAGCAGACCCTTATATGTAAAGGCATCATGTTGTATGGATAGGTTTCAGGGCAATGTTCAGAATCAGGTTGCTTTGGTAAAGGGGGAAAGCTATGTTTTACAGAAGCCTGGTTGGTGCATAATCCTACAGACCCTGTCCCACCACACGTGACAAAACTCCATCCAGCACTGTGTCCCAGTTGAACTCCTTGTATTTCGTGAAGCAATTACCGAACTCCCAGTGCATCAGGAAGAAAAACCATGAAAATTGGAGGATGACCAAATGGCTTCACAGTCCACACGAGGAGACACTTAGACACCAGTGGCCACAGTTGACCTACAAAGAGAGAATTCAGCACTGCTGCCTCGTGTTCATTGGAAAATAAGATACCATGACCTCCAGGTCACATAGATGTAGACACAGCTTTGATGGTCTCACTACAAAGGAAGCTAAATCTCCTGACAACGTATATTTCAAGTGCCCAACCTCAGAGGCATTTTCTCCAGAAGTCTTTGGGCCAGCAGAGCTCCATGTTTGTGGAGTGTTTACCTTGTCACTTACTTTTGGAAACTCCTCTTCCACCTCTAAGGTTGTGAACTCCGGAGCATATTCAATTCCAGATATGTATTCACAGATTTTCTAACTCATCTCCTCTAAATGTGGTATTTGGGGCGAAGGTAATATCAAGGCATTGTTCTGGATGAGAGTGGGAAGATTTTTGTGTAGCACATATTTGCATACACATTGGATTCATTTTCCAATTTTCCATTCGAAATACTCAATCCCTGATACTATCCCATACCCTACTAGACTCTGACTACTAATCCTAACATGATGGAGAAAAATAACCCAAACAGAATAGAAATACAAGCAAATCAAAGAGTCGTGTTGTATAGTTGAACTTGCCTTTTCTATTATATAGCGTAGGAGTTATAAATCTAGTCAATTTTTTGTTGAAAGAGTTTTCCATGTGTTTTTACACTTATCAAATATATGAATTCCTGTCTCCCCCATTTCTCTGTATCCTATTCAGTACATGTATTTTTAAATGCACATATAGAATCATACCTTGTATCACACGTATTTTCTTGTGAGGTGGCTGACTTGGCAGATACAAATTGTGAGAAGAGATCACTCCTCCTAAATGCTGTTGGAACTGAAAATTCAACCTATGGGTGGGCTTCCTAGTTGAACAACTTATACATAAATCCATGTTCAGTAAAATGAATGAATACTTTTGGATACGTGGATGATATATATTTCACGATTAATTTCGATTGGCATATATATTGCTAGTTTTTAATGTCTGTGTGTGTGTGTGTGTGTGTGTGTGTGTGTGTGTGTATATACACACACACTGTCCAGATTTTACTAAATATGAAATATATGTGTCTTTTGGCCACTCTTTTGGAAGCCTTACCTGTGAGAGTTCTGTAGAGCTTTCATTGAAATGAGCTTCCTCAACATTTAATGGTTCCTGAATGAATTGTAACCCACAGTGCCTCCAACGTCATCCTTGAAAAATGGCTCAGTAAATACCATAAAATGTTTGAAATTCCCATGACCAGGTGTCACTAGAGAACCTTTGGAAGTCTTCTTGCTGATCATGAGTGTACCAGACAGTGCCTTGTTTGACTTGTTTTCTTAAAAATTGTGTAGAACAAAGATGCCAGTAAGTTGTAGCCTGCTGAGAAGTGGGCCCAGAGCTGTGGTGAGCAGGTGTATGATAAAACATCTGTGGTGGGGCCATGTGGTTCTGCCATTGACTTCCAAATGGATTTTGGCTGACATGGTGCAGCCAGCAGACCCTTATATGTAAAGGCATCTTGTTATATGGAGAGGTTTTAGGGCAATGATCAGAATCAGTTTGTTATGGACAAGGGGCCAAGCTATGTGGGATAGAAGGCTGGTTGGTGAATTCGTCTGCAGACCCTGACCCTCTACACATGACATAACTCCCTCCAGCACTGTTTCCCAGTTGAACTCCTTGTATTTCATGAAGCAAATGCCAAAATACCAGTGCAGAAACAAGAAACATCACGAAAATTGTAGGAGGAACAATTGGCTTCACAGTCAAGAAAGGGAGACACTTAGCCCCCAGTGTCCACAATTTACCTACAAAGAGAGAATACAGCACTGCTGCCTCATGTTCTTTGGATAATAAGAAACCAAGTCCTCCAGGTCACATAAATGCAGACCCATCTTTGATGGTATCACTACAAAGGAAGCTAAAGCTCCTGACAACAACATATATTTCAAGTGCCCAACCTCAGGGGCAGTTTCTCAAGAAGTCTTTAGGCCAACAAAGTTCCACGATTGTGGAGTGTTCATCCTGTCCCTTACTTTTGAAAACTCCTCTACAACCCCCAAGGTTGTGATCTCCTGAGCATTTTCTATTCCAGATATGTATTCACCGATTTACTAATTCTTCTCCTCTAACTGTGTCTTACTTGGGGTGAAGGTAATGTCAAGGCATTGTTCTGAATGAGAATGGGTAGATTTTTTGTAGCACATATTTGCATACACAATGGATTCATTTTCCTATTTTCCATTCGAATTACTGAAATCTGACACCAACCCATACCCTACTAGAGTCTGCCCACTAATCCTAATATGATGGAGAAAAATAACCCAAGCAGAATAGAAATACAAGCAGTTCAGAGGAGGCATGGTGTATTGTTGGACTTGCCTTTTGCATGATAAAGTGTAGGTGTTATAAATCTGGTAAATTTTTAATTGAAATATTTCTCCATGTGTTTTGAAAGGTATCAAATATGTGAATTCCTGTCTCCCTTTATCTGTTGCCTATTTAGCACATGTATTTTTATATGCACATATAGAATGCTACCTGGTACCACACGTAAATTCTTGTGAGATGGCTGACGTGGCAGATAAAGATTGTGAGAAGAGATCACTCCTCCTAAACGCTGTTGGAACTGAGAAGTCAACCTATGGGTGAGCTTCCTAGTTGAACAACATTGTACATAAATCCATGTTCAGTAAAATAAATATTTTTGGATCTGTGTATGATATGTATTTCATGATGAATTTCGATTGTCATATATATTGCTGCTTTTTAATATCTCTGTGTGTGTTTTGTGAAAAATCTACACTCTCTAGATTTTTCAAAATATGAAATATATGTCTCTTATTATACACTCCCTAAATTCATTCATGTTCATGTATGTGGTTTTATAATCAAATTTTCACAAGATTATATTCAGAAATATTCATCCTCCTCAAGTACATATTTTTTTTCTAGTACTGAACACTCACTTCAGTGAAAGGTGCATACAAATCCTTATAGTTCTAAAGTAACTGACCCAGTTTAACATCAATGCAAGTAGATTACTATGGGAAATGTTGTGTATTTTAATGTTCATTTTTATTCAACACTGGTACATTACTATTTCTTCAATTTATGGACAACTTAGAAAATACATTTCATCCGCATTTCACAAATTTAAAGGCATTTGGTACACTTTCAATCACTTCCTGCTTCAGATCACACGTATTCCTCCTTTTTTTTTTGACTGGTCTTTTCATGATACTTCTTCCTAACGCATTATATTTGATTTCCATAATTATTTTGATGCAAAACTCACACACTCTTTATGATAAACCATAACACTAATATTACCATTAGATGTATAATTGGTTGGAATGAATGATTGTATATCAATATAAGATTTCCTGTATATTTTCAGATATCAATTTATTCCAATTTCTAAAGTTGAAACCAGTTATATTATTTATTCACAGTATGGACTATTCATCCATTATCTCTATATTCATAGACGCAGAGTACAACTTTTTTATTCCAAATACTAATTTATGAGTTTTCAGAATATAGCTCCCTTTAATGGTGGGAGAAATACTCATGTCACCAGATCTACATATATATTTTATCATAGTAATATTATGGATAAAAAATTCAAAGGTCACACTTATGTTTGTACCAACGCCTAAATTGAATGTGAGTAAGAATTACTAAAAACATCCATGTCCAGGGTGCCTAAGGCTCTCAAATGTCAATTCTATTGGTGAGGAGATATTTGTTTCATGCTAAGATTATATATTCAACCTCAACCCTGTTGAAAATGTCTAATCCTCTCACTCACTTTATACTTTGCCTTATTTCTTAATGTCACTATTGATATCTATTTTTCTACATATTTTGCCCAGTTCATCATAGTGACTGATTCTTCACATTTTCTGACATTTACATTCATTCTCTAACAAAAACCCTATTACTAAAAAAGTCTTGGTCCAACTCCTAGACTCACTCTTCTTCCAAAACTTACTATCTTCCTAATCCTCCCGACTACCACTTCTTGACTGGATGTTCTCTTCTACATTCAATCATCTGAGGTATAGTGTTTTATTCCATTCTATATCAATTTATCTCAGACCTCAGTGCAGAATGTAATTCAAAGCTAAGTATCCCAATCAAGGGCCCAATACCTCTCAGCGCTTCAAATCTTACCTAGATTTCTGTTTTCATACTTATATTCACCTATATATTCTTATAAATATTGCAGGTTTCCAATACCATTATTCATCCAGCAGAATGATTCCTAATACAAATCGAACATGTTATTAATCCTAACTATACACAATTCCCTCAATCTCACTTTACAGAAGAGCAGGGACAGAGTTGATCTTACAATACAGGAATGTAGGGGACCTTCCAACTGCTGAGAACATCAAAGGTCCATGCAAAAATGATTCCTGGAGAAGATGTAGGCAGCAATAAAAGACCTGAGAGAGCAAAAGTATTCTTTCATGGCAAACAACCCAGTCAGGATGAAAGGATGTGTCTGAATCATCCTCTCTCTTCTTAATGTAGGGAAGATTGACCAAACTAGGCCTGTGCAGACAGGTGTTCCCAGGTGCCTATGGTTTTTAAACCATTCTAACTTGTGAAAGTGTCACAGGAAGATGGGGCATCCTCCATCTTATGAGACCCTAGGAAGCAAATGTTAGGAAAAAGTGGTTGCCAAGGCAGTGATGTCATTCAGTTCCTGAAGGAAGTAACCTCACTTCACATCCTTGTTGATGTAACTCTCCGAATTTGGGTTCCAGGAAGCCAGGCACCCAGACCCAGTCCCAGCCCCAGTCCCAGTGATCCCAATTGTTTGGATTTACCAAGGACAGAATCAGTCTTTCATGGTACCTACTTATGTGAGGATGGCCAAATGTCAGGAAAGTTCTGAAGGGGGGCCCTTTCAGAGAAAGCATGTAGAGGCTCACTGCTGGCTCCTGACAACTTCACAGAGTTGTCCAAGGAGACCAGATCTGAGACAGGACAGGCCATTTCTGGGGAACATAGTATGGTGCTCCAGTTAGAGGACACTCTGGATAGCTCCAAACGAACATGGGGAGGGAGGTGCCTTTGTGCGTGTGAGTGTGGGTTTGTGGTTTTTTCTCATGTCCTGAGAATAGTTAGAAAAGGTGGTTTGTTTGGTTTCTAGTGAACTGTTTCTAGTTAGTCCTTTGAAAAGGTGAGTGTTTCTATGTCTGTGTATCCCAGTGTGTCCGTAGTTGTAGACATTAAAAAAGAGAATGTCTCAGTGGGTGTGTCCTGTCAAGGAGAAAACTTCCCAACATTCATCCTGCCCAATTCATGAATGGACTGTGGCTTGCCTTATCACTGGGAAACACCTACTATCTTCCTACGTTCCTGTATTCTTCCTGAATTCTGGCCACTCTCCAGAATAGGCTCATGGTTTTGTGTCCAAGATATGGACCCCTTCCAAGCTCTGTGACATGGCCATGTTTTGGATACCTGAAGGGAATGGCAAGCATCTCAGAAAACTCAGATATCAATGTGACCAGTAAAGTCTCAGTGGAGAAACCCTGCTTTGGTCCTTTTGATTACCTATTGTTATGTTGCCCTGAATATCAGGAAAGTCTTTGCCTCAGGCCACCCCTTTGTGAAGCCAGAAGAAAACAGTTTTCACATGGAAATGAATGGGAATTACCTTTGTGTTTTACAATAATACCTTCAGAGTTTAGGCTCTCATAAACTTAAAAATACATTTAGATTGTATCTCAGTGTAGAAAGTATGATGGAACTGTAAATATCTTATTGAAAAGAAGTCCAATTATAGAACACAAATGACAGACATAAATCTCCAACATGTTTTACTTTTAAGCCTAGAATTACCATACAACCTTAGAACACCAGCTTGATACAATGCTCTTTTGAAGCTTCTACCTTACAGACTTGTATACCTGGAAGATATGAACACATTAACACCACAATTACATTGATGTTTTTGTATTAACCAAGTTTAGCTTTTTAAAGAAATAACATGGCACAATTTTGTAAAAACAGTACTAGTTTAACCAGCTGTTTAATTTTTTAAGATTACTTGCTCAAAACTTACACATATAACCAACTTACACAAAACTTTTTTATTATTAAACCTTTTAATTACTTAATCATATAGACTCTCTTATCCAGAAACACATTTTCCCTCTATTAAATCTATATCTAGAACCTTTTAGTTTCTCTTTTCCATTTGTTAACCTCTTTCTGTTCACATTTTGAAACAATACATGTAAATTTCTGAATTTAAGCAGATTATTTTATAGACATCAACATTATACTAGGGCGTTTTTGAACACCTAGAAAACTTATAGGCCTATTTTTAAAGACATCTTTATTTTTATCTTTTTACCCAATTTGAATTGAACCATTTGAATCACATGAATCAAAGATATTTGAATCCATTTTTAAATTTCTCATGAGCGCTCCTCATCTATCAATTGTCATATCACTGCATTATATATTGACTTACACACATACAGGCATACCGACATACAACACATAACACAAATGTAACACATAACACAATAGTAAAGGCCTTGTAGCTTTTTCAGGTGAAATCTCCATTGCAATGTTTAAAAACTCCACAGTTGATCAAAAATAGATCTGATCCGAAAACATTTACCGATCTGCAGGATAAAGATTATGAGCTCAAAAAAAGAAAAAAAAAATACAGAATCTAAGAAAAAGCAGGAGTCCTAAAAAAGATGACTATTCAGTAATTAGTAAATACCATATAATGTACTTATTCGTTGAGTCTAGTTTGAGTTCAGGTAAACATAAACTTTTACTCCTTTTTATCTGTCTCTTCCTGATTGCATATCAACTTAAGTCCTGACTGACGTCTCGAAAACTGGAAAGACGCGAATTTTGAGCAGAAACCTCATGCCTAAGGCATTATAGCTATGTCATAATTTCCAGGTTTGAATGTTGAAAATTATGATGCAAGTTCAAGATGTAATTCTCAAAATTTTATATCTTTAGATTTTTCTACACTAGAAAAATTTGCTCACACAAAACTGAAAATTGGATCATTTTTTGATAATATAAATGGCACCATCACAAAAAAGTTTCTATAAGATAATAACCCACTTTCTTTGTTCTGAAATTTCAAAAGTAGTATTAAGTTACATTAAATTGGCTGAAAATTTTTTTAAAAAACCACACACTGCCTTGGGTATCCGAAATTAAGCTTTAAATATTTCCAAGATTGTTGCTAATTAATGCCATTTCAATAAGCCAGACGAACCTTTTAATTTAGCACCATTTTTTTTAAATCTTACACACTGAGGGGAACAGATACCATATCATAATTTATTTTCTTTGCCCAAGTTAATGCACTGGTATATCTGGTGGAATTTTCTCAGGCTACCTAGTTAAAAATTTAAACTCTTTAATATTTTTTTTAATCCTAAGTATTTAAGGTTTCTAGCATGAACTATCTGAAATCAAACTAAACAATTGTTTAAACCCAACTTTATACTGTAAGATAGTGCAATGCTTTAGAAACCCATTTAGATACCAGATTGTTACAATAATAAATCATCTTTTAGATACACATTCAGCCAAGATCATCCCCAAGAAACAATCTATAATATCAACATATTACTGCATTCATTCTCCCTTTTGTTAAGCAAACAGAGGTGGAGTAATCCTTAAAGTGCAGGTAAGGAATAAGGGAGTTCCCCACAGCAAAATGGCTCGGGCAGCTGCTGCGAGTCCCTTAGCCTCACTTTTTACTTACAGGATTAGTTCCTCTGGTTTGGTTTGACCCCAGGCACCAGGCATATTCTATATCTCCCAACTTTTCAGTAGTCAGCTCCCAAATAGTTCATTTTCTGCTTGCAGTTTTTTGAGTTCTAGGCTTCCCCAAGAGGGCAGAGTGGGGACTCCTTTAAAGTCCACTCTGGGGTGTCAAAATTTATGACTGAAGGTTTGGATCCCATCCCCAAATCCAATTAATGCCAATTTAATAATGAGGACAGGGTTTTGAGAAAAGTTTATGCGAGATATCAAAGTTCTTAGACCCCAGGCATTTCCCTCTGCAGTTGGCCTGCTCAACCCAACTATGGAAAGAAAAGAAAACAGTGCTTCCCTAATCTCGCTTAACAAAGGGGAGTAAAGTACATCAAAGTTCTTTAAAACACAGCTAAGAGAGGTGTAAAAGGTGAGAACAGAAAAGCTGGCGGTTCTATTGACTTTTGGTCCCTCACAGGAGAAGCATTAGGTTAAAATTTAGCTAAAGTTACTTCCACACATCTAAGGCAGGTTGGAACACGGGACTCTGCATCGGTCCACACAATGCCATCACATTTAACAGAAACACAGACAAAAAGACACACAAAGACCATCATGCAGCTCCCGTTTGTTCACAACCCTAAGACTTTCAAACTTGTGACTCAGTGAGAATGGAGGGAAGAGGGGGAGGTGCAGAAGGTTTGAGTGATAGGATCGTGGGCAAAGGGGTCAGGTTGGAGCCAGGGACCAGAAAAGGCTTCAAGGACAGAGGCATGAAATGGCTTTGGCCCGTAATGTGAGTTACTCAAACAGAGACAATGACAATACAAACGTGACACAAACACGGACACACAGTTAACGTTTAACACGAGTTCAGAAGGAGAGATTAGAACCTAGTAACTGGCAAAACCTGATGGGTTAGACCACAAAGACAGACAGTGAATTCAACCTGAGAGACATAAGTAGCCAGCAAGACCTGTCAGGTTGGCAGCAGAGTCACCTAATTAGGACACATCCGTCCCTCCCCGAATCGTCCAAGGAGTCCCTTGCAAGGACGTGGTCTGTGGCTTCAGGACATGTCTGTCCACCACCGCCAGTGGGAACTTACGCTCTCTGCTGGCAGCCACTCTGCCAACAAAAACCGAAAACCGAAAAACCAAACCTGGTAGGGAAGATGGCCGCTGCGTACGGGGGTTGCTGAAATGCTGAGTGTGGTGCTCAGTGCAGCGGCTTTAATTGAGATTTTGTGCAGTTGGTTAGAGCTCCTTTTACCGTTAATCTGTAGTAGACCACTTGCCAAGCAGCAGGAAGAACAAAGAGATGGAAAAAGAGACGCTTGGCTGCTCAAAGCCATGGGCGCTTTGCGCGCATCTGCTTCCTCTTTCGCTTCGCTCCAGGCAGAGAACCTGAATGTGTAATCAGCAGTGGATTGTAAGTACCTGATGCAAAGAAAGTTCAGTTACTTCCGCCCCCTTTTTTAAAATATTTTTATATACAGGGAGAGTTTATGGACTGGGATTGTTCGCTGGGCTGTGGTTTCTGTGCCGAAAATCCACTCCTCAGGAGCCACCATTTGCTTTCTGCTGGCTGTCTTGATGACTCTGTCTAAATTGTCCGGCTGCCGCATCTAGAGGTTGGAGCTGGGCTAAGGGCCGAGTCCTGTCCTCTGAAGGCTGGACCGTGGCCTCGAGCGCCTAGGTCGCCTGTTCGCCGCTGCACCTTCGGGCAGAGCCTGTCTCTGGGGTCATTCTGCATTCCCCTGCTAAGGGACCTGTGCTCTGGAGGAGGGGTCTGGAGAGCCATGGTGGCAGCTGCTTGGGCCCCAGGGGATGGGCACCGGGCTGATGAGCAATGGAGGCCACGGTGGTTCCGCTATAGTCACAGTCGAGCGCAGCACCCATGAGCGCAGCTAACGTGAGCATGGTCCAGAGGCAGAGGCAATGGCGGCAAGGATTCATTTCTAGAAATCTGGACTTGAAACAGAAGCAGTAGTGTTACAATCCCAAGAACTTGCTTATGCCAGGAAGCTGTAAGGGTAACATGAATATCATTGAGGAGATCTAACATGGTGGCAGGTGCAGAGAGATCAAGTCTCTGACATCTTCAAATGTGCGGGCATAGGGAGCCGTAAACTGTCTAAATGCTGTTTGCTCAGGATCACTAGGCAATGCTCAGCTGATGTGGATCTGGGGCGTACAATCTGGGCCCCTCAGAACACACACACCGAGTCCGGATATGCTGCATTCAACCTCCAGTTCGCCTGCTTCTCATGACTCAGCACTAAAGATCCCGCTGAAATAATTGGTCGGCCCTTCTGAATTTACAGAGGTAAAATCCAACTGAGCCTTCATAGGCAGTGGCCAAAGGACTGAAATGGGGCTTGGGAAAGTCAGTCAGGACTCACCCGTTGCATTGGTCACCCGGCAAAGGGAAAGAACGGTCACCATTTGCACGAGATACCACCATGGCAGAGAACTGACATCACGAGTGGAGGAGATATCTTCATTGAAACCTTTGTGACAGGTGTTTAATCCCCTAGCCATCTCTCTCCACACAGTGGAGAAACCTTAAGAGCCCCTCCCAGCTCTTTCATAACGGCCCCTCCTAGCTCTCCTGTGAGCTCCATAGCCAGACCAAGGGAATCAGGAGTGGCATTGGACTTGCGTTCAGGAGCTCTCGGCTACCGCTCCCACCAGTGCAGACAACTGAGGTCTCTTGCACCAGCTACCAGGGGCGTGGCTCCTGGAGGGCAAGCAAATTTGCTGAGGGTTCTCAGCCCCAAGCTCTACAAACTTAGGGGCTGAGGGAGGCAAACAGGGAGAGTGTGCCCAGGTATTCATGAAAACAGGGCTCCCAGGAGCAGCAGAACTGGCATGTAGCCAGTATTGTGGTGAGCGGGGCCTGGTTTGAGGAAACACAAGAGAAGGCCCTAGGCACTCAGGATTGGAGACCCACCCAGTCTGGGACTTAGAGCTGCTGCACAGTTAATGGTTCCCACCTTTGAGAGGAGAAGCTTGGCCCAGTGGGCACAGCACCACCTACTTTAAGAGAAGTTAATCGAAATCTATGACTGCATTTATGTTTTTTTTTTCTTTTTCTTTCATTTTTATTTTTTGTTGGTGTAGTTGTTCTTTAACTTATTTTATGTTTTCAATTTTTTTTATTTTATTATTAGTAGTATTATTTCTTTAAATTTTAATTTTCATTTTTTTATTATCATTATTATTTTTTTTAATTTCTTCCTTTCTTTATTTTCAATTTTTTTTCTTTTTGTTATTTCTGTAGGTGTTATAAGTACCACCTGGTATGGTCCTTTCCAGTGGGGTTCCAGGGATGACACCTGATGTCATCTTACGTAGACAAAGTCTCTTACTTGATATCGATGTGGAGTCCCCTTGTCCCCAGGTTGGTAGGCAGTGGCCAGCCGTTTTCACAGGTATCCCTGAGTTCTTTCAAGAGCTTTAAATCTGTCAAGCAAGGGGTGTGAAAGGGATCGTTAGGTCTTAGAGTTGGGGTTAGGTCCCTTCCTGGAGGAGGGGCACCATAGAGAATTTCATAGGGGGTGAGGTTACACAAAAAACAGAGTGAGTATTTCCTTCATGAAACAGTGCATAAGGCAGTAGCATAGTACAATCTTTTATTCCGGTCTCTAAGATTAATTTTTTAAGGTCTGTTTAATGGTTATATTCATTCTTTCCACCTGTCCTAAACTCTGGGGTATATAAGCACAATGTAACTTCCAATTAATCCCCAGGGTCCTGGCTAACCCCTTACTTATCTGGCCCACGAACGCTGGTCCAGTATCAGACCCTTTTAACTTAGGCAGGCCATATCTTGGAAAAATATCTTCTAGGATCTTCTTGACCAAAATTTGCGCTATTTCTTTTCTTTTCTTTTTTCTTTTATTTTGAGGGGAAGGCTTCAATCCATCTTTAAAATGTACCTACAAAGACTAGGAGATATTTAAGTCTATAACCTTGCTGGCTTAATTTAAGTAAAGTTCACTTCCCAGAATTGTCCTGGTTTGGTACCTCGTAGGTGCTTTCCTGCAGGAAGCTTGGAAGGGTAAGCATTAACTAATTGATGGACCCGACAGGCTTTTGTTACCCATTCAGTTATTTCCTTCACTGTGAGTCGGTTAGTGGAAAACTCTGTTCTTGATCCTTCAGGAATGCCTGCAGATTCTTTGAACCATGGTGAGTGAGTTGATGTACATTTTCTACTGACATAGTTAGAGCCGTGACTCTTGGAATTTCTACTGAAGGATTTAGAAATTCCACTTGGGGGCCTTCAGGGTTAAAAGTTATTTTGGCCCAGAGCTTGGTGAGCAGATCTCTGTCCATCAATGGGGCCAGGCATTCTGGGATTACTAGGGAGAAATGATGGATTTTTCCTTTCCCCAAGTCAATGGTCCTCTTCGTTGTCCAAGTCCGATATTTACTGCCATTAGTTTTTTGAACTAGAGACCTTTTATTAGATAGAGCGCCTATTGTGGCTTTAAGGGCTGAGTATATTGCCCCGGTATCCAGTTTACTGGGGTCTCCTCCACTTCAAAAGTTTCCGTGAGCTTGGGGAAGGGATATGAGACCCGACTTTCTTAGTCATCCTCCAGAGTCAGAATGGCTGGCTGGCCTGGCTGTCACTTTCTAAGGCAATTTTGACCCAGTGTCCTTTTTCTTTAGAGTAGGCACATTGATCTGAGGCCAGGGGTGGCCTCTGTCGTGGGCCAACTTATCCCTTCTTGTCTCCCTGTTTCTTAATTTCTGGCCTATTTGTTGTTGTGACCAGGACCTTAGTCAACACCTTAGTCTGCCTTTTGCTTCATTAACCTCACTTTGCTCCCTTCTCTTCCTCAGTTTCTCTCTTACAGTATATCTTCTCAGATTCTCTGACGAAATCTCTCAAAGTGATATCTTGTAATCAATCTAAGCTTTGTAAATTTGTTTTAATATCGATTGCAGTTTGCCCATCATGACAGATGCCTTCTGATTCTCTGCCTGAGGATCGAAAGGAATATATGTCCTATATGACTCCATAATTCTCTCTAGAAACATAGAGGGAGATTCATCTGGCCCTTGAATAATCTCTCTTACCTTGGCCAAATTAGTTGGTCACTAGCGGCTGTTTGGAGACCCAGTATTAGAACCCAGCTATAAGTGGACAGAAGCTCCCTACTTTCAAAGGTGTTGGGGTCACAGTTGGGTCGGTTAAAGGGAAAGCCGGCTTTGATTATGTTGGGTAGTTGTGTTGGATGAACATCTGGTCCGAGGATATTTTTTTCTAGGTTCCTGGAGGATTCCCTTTTGTTCCTCTGTCTTGAAGAGAGTTCCTAGGAGTTGTTGGCAGTCTTCTGAAGTAGGCTGTTGTGAAAACATTAATGACTCAACCACACCTGAGAGCTGTGTTGGGTACTCGGAAAAGGGGGATTGTAATTTTTTAAGTTATATAGGTCTGGAGAGAGGCCAATACTGGTAGGCTTGCATTTTTCCCCATGGCCATCGATAACCATTGGCCTCTAGGGAAGGAGGGGGAGCATCCCGAGAGTTCCAGGGTTTTCAATCTTTTGCCACCAGCGCATTCCTTTAGCTGGGCCAGCTTCCTCCATGGGAGAAGGTGCTGTGTGTGCCACAGGGAAATTATCTGGAGGGCGCTGGGCCGGCTTAGCTTCCTGCAATGGACGAGAGGCTGAGTCAGCAGCAGGGGAATCACTTAGAGTGTGTTGGGGGCTGGGGAACCAGGGCAGGGGATAAGGAGGGGGAGGAGAGTCCAGTAGAGTCAAATCTGGTGACTCAGGGAGAACAGAGGGTGGAGGAGAAGAAGAAGAAGAGTGTTTGAGAGTTCCTGGGGGAAGAAGTTGGAGCAGGGGCAGCGGCAAGGATAGGCTTCACCAATGGAGGAGGAGCTTTGCAGAGGTCCTGCTGAGTTAAGATACATGGCTGTTGATCCAGATGGCTATGTGGCCCTGGCTAAAAGCCAATATCTCTGACTTTTTAAATTAGTGGGAAGTAGAAAGATCCTTCTAGGGGCCATTCAACTCCAAATGTTGGCCATTCTGAGGTACAGAGAATCTGCAACATCCGGCACTTTACTAAAAAAGAAAGATTCTGAGCCCTTAAGCGGACTTTGGTGCAGTGATCAAGGGTCAGGGAAAAAGGCATTGAAGTGCGCTGTCCCATAATGAAAGATACACAAACAGTGAAAGCAACGACACATGACACAGACAAGACAAGACAATAAAGACAGGCAATGGACGTCCAACACTGAGACCAGGACTGAGTTGCCAGCAAAACCCGATGGGCTGGCAATACCGAATCCGAATCAAAATATCACTGAGTCGAGGAGACTATTGTTCCTCAATTTCCGGAGTCCTCTCTGGTGTCCTCCAGAGACATGGCTTGAGTTCTGTAACACCACTGTCAGGCATCGTCAGAGAGAGCTCACACTCTTCATTGACAGTCAATTTGCCAAGCCCTAACCTGAAACCTGAAACCAGAAAGAGGCGCCTTACTTACCTGAGAGGGGTCCTTTGGGATCTCTCGTCCACAACTGCTCGATCAAGGTGGAACCTCCATATGTAAAGGTCGGGCTAGCGTCAGAAGAAGGGACAACCAAGAGACTTTATCATGCAACAGCAAAGGATTTACTGGGGGTCCAGCATGTTTGAGCTCAGAACTCACTTGAACAGAGCAGAGAGCCCTGAGAACAGCTTAAGTAGAGCTTATATACTTTCCTTGGAGAGGGCAGAGAGGGAAGTTTATTGATGAGTCTGGGCGACTGGGCGGTTTGCGTGCAACCAGGTGAGGGAGTACATTCTGCAGTTTGGCAGTAGGGAACGGCACATTCTGGGAACAAGATTAGCAAATATTCTCAAAATTTCAAAAGTGTTTTGTTAAGCATACAGAAAAACAGGAAGTGACAAGTACCTATTTTATTAAGCTTTCACTACTGACTATCCCTTTTTTACTGGATGTTCTCTTCTACATTCAATCATCCAAGGTACAAGGTCCTATGCCCCTGTATATGGATTTATCTGAGACAACTTTGCAGAAAGTAATTCAAAGATATGGATATCAATCAGGGGCCCAATGCCCTTCTGGGCTTCAAATCTTATTTAGATTTCTGTTTTCATACATATATTTCACCTATGTTTTATATATATATATATATATATCATAGTATATATATTTCATCCACGATTTCACAAATATACAGGCATTTGTTTCACGTTCAATCAATTCCTTCTTCAGAACACATGTATTCCTCCAGGTCTCTTGACTGGTCTTTTCATGAGACTTCTTGCCAAACACATTATTATTGATTTCCATAATCACTTTTGAAGCAAAACTCACACACTGTTCATGATAAACCATAACCCTAATATTACCATTAAATGTGGAACTGGTTGGAATCAATGATTGTATATCAATATAAGATTTTCTGTATATTTTCATGTATCAATTCAAAAAATTATTTAAAATTGGAACCAGTTATATTATTTATTCTCAGTATGGTCTATTCATGCATTATCTCTATATCCAAAGACACGGGGTACACCTATTGTACCCCCAATACTAATTTATACGTCTTCAAAATATTGCTCAAAGAAATGGTGGAAGAAATACTCATGTCACCTGATCTCCTTATACATTTTATCACAGTAATATTCTGGACAAAAAAAGCAAAGTTTACACTTATGATTGTACCAGAGCTTTCATTGAAATGAGCTTCCTCACCATTTAATGGTTCCTGAATGAATTGTAAGCCACAATGGCTCCAACTTCAACCTTGTAAAATGGATAGATGAATACCATGAAATTTTTGAAATTCGCATGACGAGGTGGCAATGAAGAACATTTGGATGTCCTCTTGCTGATCATTATTATACCAGACAGTGCCTTGATTGATGGGTATAATGAAAATGGTGTAGAACTGAGATGCCGGTTAGTTGAAAACTGCAGGGTAGTTGGCCCAGAGCAGTGATGTGCAGGTGTGTGATAAAATATTTGTGGTGGTGCCATGTGGATCTGCCATTGACTTCCAAATGGCTTTTAGCTGATATGGTGCACCAAGCAGACCCTTATATGTAAAGGTGTCTTGTTATATGGAGAGGTTTCAGGGCAATGTTTAGAATCAGTTTGCTATCGTCAAGGGGGCAAGCATATGGGATAAAAGCATGGTTGGTGCGTTCTCCTGCAGACTCTGAACCACCACATGTCACAAAACTCCCTCCAACACTGTGTCCCAGTTGAACTCCTTGTATTTCCTGAAGCAAATACCAATCTCCCAGTGCAGCAGCAAGAAACACCACGAAAATTGGAGGATGACCAAATGGCTTCACAGTCCACATGGGAGACACTTCGGCCCAGTGGCCTCAGTTTACCTACAAAGAGAGAATTCAGCACCGCTGCCTCATGATCATTGGAAAATAAGAAACCATGTTCTCCAGGTAACATAGATGCAGACCCAGCTTTGATGGTTTCATGACAAATGAAGATAAAGCTCCTGACAACAACATATATTTCAAGTGCCACACCTCAGAGGCAGTTTCTCCAGAATTCTTTTGGCCAGCAGAGCTCCATGGTTGTGTAGTGTTTACACTGTCCCGTACTTTTGGAAACTCCTCTACCAGCTCCCAGGTTGGGAACTCCTGAGCATTTTCCATTCCAGATTTGTATTCACAGATTTTCAAACTCTTCCCCTCTAATTGTGTCTCACTGGGCCAAAGGTAATGTCAAGGCATTGTTCTGGATGAGAGTTGGAAGTTTATTGTGTAGCACATATTTGCATACACATTGGATTCATTATCCTATTTACCATTTGAAATACTGAATCCCTGACACTAACCCATACCCTAATAGACTCTGACTACTTATCCTAAAATGATGGAGAAAAAGAAACCTAACAGGATAGAAATACAGGCCTTTCATAGGAGGCATGGTGTATACTTGGATTTTCCTTCTGCTTTATCAAGGGTATGTGTTATCATTCTTGTCAACCTTTCATTGGAATATTTCTCCATGAGTTTTTAAAGTTAACACATATGTAAATTCCTGTCTCCGTTTCTGTGTAGCCTATTCAGAACATGTATATTTTTATGCATATATAGACTTCTACCTGGTATCACACGTACATTCTTGTGAGCAAACTGACTTTGGAATTTACAAATTATGAGAATACATCACTGCCCCTAAATACTGATGGAACTGAAAATTCAACCTATGGGTGAGCTTCCTAGTGAACAACATTAAAGATAAATCCATGTTCAGTAAAATTAATATTTTTAGGTATGTGGATGATATATATTTCATGATAAATTTCGATTGGCATATATATTGCTACATTTTAATGTGTGTGTGTGTGTGTGTGTGTGTGTGTGTGTGTGTGTGTATATATATATATATATATATATATATATATATATATATATATCCAGATTTTCCAAAATATGAAATATATGTGTCTTATTATACACTCCGTAAATTCATTCTAGTTCGTGTATGTGGATTTATAATCAACATTTCACATTTCACAAGATTATTCTCAGAAATATTCAACCACCTGAAATACATATTTGTTTCCTAGTACTGAAAACTAACTTCAGTGAATGGTCCTTATATATCCTAATATTTCTATAGTAACTGACCAGGATTAACATCAATGCAGTTAGATTCCTATGGGACATGATATGTATTTTGAAGTTTGTTTTTATTCAACACTGGTACATTACTTTTTCTTCAGTTTATGGACATCATAGGATATATCCTTTCATCCACAAGTTCACAAATTTATAGGCATTTGGTTCACTTTCAATCACTTCCTCTTTCAGAAAACATGTATTCCTTTATGATTATTTAGTGGTCTTTTCACTAGACTTCTTTCTAAACATATTATTTTCGATTCTTTAATCATTTTTGAAGCAAAACTCACACACACTTCATGATAAACTGTAACCCTAATGTTACCATTAGAAGTACACAAAGTACACCTATTTGTACTCCCAATACTAATTGATACATGTTCAAAATATTGCTCCCAGAAATGGTGGAAGAAATACTCATGTCACCTGATCTACATATACATTTTATCACAGTGATATTCTGGACACAAAATGCAAAGATCACACTGATGATTGTAACAAAGCCTAAATGGAAAGTGAGCATGAATTACTAAAAACATCCATGTCCAGGTTACTTAATGCTCTCAAATGTCAATCCTATTGGTGACTACATGTTTGTTTCTTCCTTAGATTATATATTCAACCTCAACCCTGTGAAAATGTTTAATCCTATTACTCACTTTATAATTTGTCTGATTTCCTAATGTCTCTATTGATATCTGCTTTCCTACATATTTTCCCCAGTTCATCAATGTGACTGACTCTTCACATGTGCTGATATTTACATTCACTCTCTACCCGAAACCCTATTGCTGAAGAACTTTTGGTCCAGATCCTATATTCACTCTTCTTTCTAAACCTTCCGACTATCTTCCTAATCCTACCGACTCTCACTTTTTGACTGGATGTTGTCTTCCACATTCAGTCATCCAAGGCACAAGGTCCTATGCCATTGTATATCGATTTATCAGAGACATCTGTGCAGAACATAATTCAAAGCTAAGTATCCCAATCAAGGGCTCAATAGCCGTCCGGGCTTCAAATCTTACATACATTTCGGTTTTCATACTTACATTTCACCTGTATATTCTTTTAAATATTGCAGGTTCCAAATACCATTATTCATCCCCCAAATTATTTCTAACCCAAATCGAACCTGTTGTTAATCCTAAGCATACACTCTTCCCTCAATCTAACTACAGAAGAGCATGGACAGAGTAGGTCTTATAATAGAGGAATGTAGGTGATCTTCCACCTGCTGAGAACCTCAGAGTTCCATGCAGATATGATCCTTGGAAAAGTTGTAGGCAGCTATGAAGGACCTGAGAGAGCAAAACTTATTTTACATGGCAAACAACCTGGAGAGGATGAAAGGATGTGTCTGAATCAGCCTCTCTCTTCTTAATGTAGAGAAGATGGACCAAAGCAGGCCTGTGGGAGAGAAGTTCCCCGTTGACTATGGTTGATATACCATTCTGACTTGTGAAAGTGTCACAGAAAGTAGGAGCACCCTCCATCTCATGGGACCATTTGAAGCAACTGTTAGAACAAAGTGGTTGCCAGGGCAGTGACCTCATTCATTTTTGAAGAAAGTGACTTCACCTCACTTACTTGGTGATGGAACTCTCTGAACTTGGGATCCAGGAAGCCAGGCACCCAGAGATAGTCCCAGTCACTGTCCCAGTGGGATAACTTGTTTCGATTTACCAAGGACAGACAGTCTTTTTTGGTATCTACTGATGTGAAGATGGACAAATGCCAGGAGAGCTCTGTAGAGGGACCTTTCCTAAGAAAGCAGGTAGTCGCTCACAGTTGGTTCCTGACAACTTCACAGAGTTGGCCGAGGAGACCAGATCTGAGACAGGACAGGCCAATTCAGGGTAACATACTATGGTCGACCAGTCCGAGGACACTCTGGATAGTCAAAGACTTATTGGGGGTAGGAAGTGCCTTTGTGGTTGTTGGTGTAAGTTTGTGGTTTTTATTCATGTTCTCAGAATAGGTAGGAAAGGCAGTTTGTTTGGTATGGAGTGGAGTACTTCTAGAAAGCCGTTTGACAAGGCTAGTGTCTGTGTATCCCACTGTGTCCGTGTTTGTAGACATGAGAAAAGAGAATGCATCAATGAATACGTCCTGTCTAGTAGAAAGCTTCCCAGCATTCATCCTACTCAATTTATGAGTGGATTGTAGCTTGACTTATGGATGAGCAACCCCTACTATCCTCCTATGTTCCTGTTTTCTTCCCGAATTCTGGCCACTATCCAGAATAGGCTCATGTTTTTGTGTCCAAGATATGTGCCACCTCCAAGCTCTGTGACATGGCCATGTACTGGATAGCAGAATGGAGTGGCGAGCATCGCAGAAAATGCAGATATCAATGTGACCAGGAAAGTCTCAGTGGAGAAACCCTGCTTTGGGCCTTTTGCTTACCTATTGTTCTGTTGCCCTGAGTGTAAGAAAGTTTCTTGCCTCAGGCCACCCCTTTTTGAAGCCTGAAGAAAACAGTTTTCAAATGGAAATTAATGGGCATCACCTGTAGCTCTTTGGTTAATTGCTTTGGAAAAGGATGTGTCTGAATAAGCCTCTTGTCCCTGTGTCAGGCTATGAGTTAGATTCTCAGCACCTGATGGATCTAAAGTACGTTCCCATGTGTGTATCGAAAACCGAAATGTAAAAATATCAGTCATTCTGGAAGAAGTCTCTTGCCTTTCTCTGTTAGGTTCCTGACCTCCATCAAGTGAGAATAGGGATCCTTTGGTTAAAATGAGTTCTTCAAAGGCCTGCAGAGGGTAGACAATAGGTGCTTGTGTTTCCTCATTACTCCAAATCACATAAAGAATCTATACCTGACAGTCAGTAGGCCTCAAATTGGAGAATCAGAGCAGTATTAACGGCAGGCTTATTTGATCACTCCAGGTTCAGAGGAAAGGGGTCCAGTCCACCCTTACTTTAGGCAAAAGAGGGGCAAGGGAGCATATTTTGGACACTGTCTTGGGCTGCACCCATCATGTAAACCTTCAGCCAGAGGTTTTGATGAGTGTCTCAATGGAAGAAGATGTGGGCCATGTGGGAGTGTTTTGGTTTTAATTGTGGTTGGAAGAGATTACTTGGTCCACCTCAGCTGGAACTCTGGTGTGTTTCCCCTAAGAGACTGAGTTCTGGAACTGAACTCATACAAGTATTGCCATGAATTGCGTTGGGATTTTAGGAGGCCACGCATGAGAGTCGCCATTGGAAACTGAGATCTAGGCTCAGGGTGGCTTTCCACACAGCACTGGGAATCTCAGCCAGGATATCACATGATTTTTTTCTGAAAGTCTTGGCAGACATAGTTGAGAGTCAAAACAAACATGGACCTCACTTTGTAGACCTCAATGGGCCTGGATTCACGTGACCATTTTGCCACTTTTTTGGATGACTTGCCTTTGAGGGTTCTCCAGAGCATTCATTGAAATGAGCTTCCTCACCATTGAATGGTTCCTAAAATAATTGGAACTCACAGTGCCTCCAATATCATCCTTGAAAAATGGCTAGATAAATACCATGACATTTTTGAAATTCCCTTGACCAGGTGGTACAGGAGAACCTTTGGATGTACTGTTGCTGATCCTGAGTGTACCAGACAATGCCTTGATTGACTGGGTTTCATGAAAATGGTGTAGAACAGAGATGCCAGTAAGTTGGAGCCTACTGAGTAGTTGACAAAGAGCAGTGGTGTGCAGTTTTGTGATAAAATTTCTGTCCTGGGGCCTTGTGGATCTGCCTTTGACTTCCAAATGGCTTGTGGCTGACATGGTGCATCCTGCAGACTCTTATATGTAAAGGCATCTTTTTATAAGGAGAGGTTTAACCGAAATGTTCACAATCAGGTTATTATGGTCAAGGGGGCAAACTATGTGGGATAGAAGCCTGATTGGTGCATTCTCCTGCAGATCCTGACCCACCATACCTGACAGAACTCCCTCCAGCTCTGAGTCCCAGTTGAGCTCCTTGTATTCCGTGAAGCAAATACCAAATTCCCAGTGCAGCACCAAGAAACACCACGAAATGTGGAGGATGACCAAATGGACTCACAGTCAACATGTGGATACACTTAGCCCCCATTTCAACAATTTGCCTACAAAGAGAGAATTCAGCACTACTGCCTCATGTTCATTGGAAAATAAGAAAGCATATCCTCCAGGTCACAGAGAATCAGACCTAGCTTTGATGGTCTCACTAGAAAGGAAGCTAAAGCTCCTGACAACAACATATATTTCAAGTGCCTATCCTTAGAGGCAGTTTATCAAGAAGTCTTTAGGCAGGCAAAGGTCCATGTTTGTGGAGTGGTTTACCCTGTCTCTTACTTTTGGAAATTCCTCTACCATATCCAAGGTTGTGAACTCCTGATAATTTTCCATTGCAGATATGTATTCAAAGATTTTCTAACTCTTCTTCTCTAATTGTGTCTTACTTGGGGCGAAGGTGATGTCTAGGCATTGTTCTGGATGAGAATGGGAAGATTTTGTGTAGCACATATTTGCATACACATTGCATTCATTTTCCTATTTTTCATACGAAATACTGAATCCCTGACACTAACCCACACCCTTCTAGACTCTGAATATTAATCCTAATATGATGGAGGCAAATATCCCAAACACTAGAGAAATACAAGCAGTTCAGGGGAGGCATCATGTATAGTTGGACTGCCTTTTTGCATGATTTTTCGTAGGTGATACAAATCTAGTGAATTTTTAATTGAAATAGTTCTCCATTGATTTTAAAGTTCACTTATGTGTGAATTCCTGTCTCCATTTCTCTGGAGCCTATTCAGCACATGTATTTTTATATGCACAAATAGAATCCTACTTAGTATCACTCATACATTTTTGTGAAGTGGCTGACTTGGCAGAAAGAAATTCTGAGAAGAGATCACTCCTCCTAAATGCTTTTGGAACTGAAAATTCAACCTATGGGTGAGCTTCCTAGTTGAACAACATTATACATAAATCCATGTTCAGTATAATGAATATATTTGAACCTGTGGATTATGTATATTTCATGATGAATTTTGTTTGGCATATATATTGCTACTTTTTAATGTGTCTGTGTGTGTTTTTTGTATATATATATATATATATATATATATATATATATATATATATATATACTCTCCTGACTTTTCAAAATATGTAATATTTGTGTCATATATACACTCCCTAAATTCATTCATGTTAATTAATGTGGATTTATAATCAAATTTTCACAAGTTTATGCTCAGATATATTCATCCACCTGGAATATATTTTTGTTTCCTAGTACTGAAAACTAACTTTATTAAATGGTCCTTACAAATCCTATTGTTTCTACAGTAACTGACCCAGTTTAACATCAATGCAAGTAGATTCCAATGGGACATGATGTGTATTTTGACGTTCATTTTAATTAAACACTGTTACATACTATTTCTTCGGTTTTTGCACATCATAGGATATATATTTCATCCACAAGTTAGTAAATTTATAGGCTTTTGTTATACTTACAATCACTTCCTGCTTCAGAACACATGTATTCCTCTATGTTTCTTGACTCGTCTTTTCATGAGACTTCATTCCAAATACATTATTTTCCATTTCCATAATCACTTTTGAAGCAAAACTCACACACCCTTCATGATAAAACATAACCCTAATATTACCATTTGATGTATAACTCGATGGAATGAATGATTGTATATCAATATAAGATTTCTTATATATTTTCAGATATCAATTCAATCCATTATTTAAAGTTGAAACAGTTATATTATTTATTCACAGTATTGTCAATTCATGCATTACTTCTATATTCATAGAAACAGGGTACAACTTTTGTACCCCCAATACTAATTTATACGTCTTCAAAATATTGCTCCCAAAATGTTAGAAGAAATACTCATGTCACCTGATCTACATATACATTTTATCCCAGTAATATTCAGATCACAAAATGCAAAGGTCACACTTATGATTGTACCAAAGCCTAAATGGAAAGCAATCCTGGATTACTAAAAACATTCATGTCCAGGTTGCCTATTGCTCTCAAATGTCAATGATATTGGTTAGTACATATTTGTTTCTTCCTAAGTTTATATATTGAAACTCAACACTGTTGATAATGTCTAATCCTATCACTCACTTTATACGTTGCCTGATTTCATAATGTCTCTAATGATATCTGCTTTCCTAGGTATTTTCTCCAGTTCATCCTATACTCACTCTTCGTCCTAATCCTACCAGCTATATTTCTAATCCTACCGACTATCCCTTTTTGAATGGATGTTCTCTTCAACATTCAATCATCCAAGTAAAGGTCAGTCGAGCGTTGGAGGAAGAGTCCACCAAGAGACTATCTCATGAAACAGCAAAGGGTTTATTGGGGGTCCAGCATGCTGGTACTCAGAGCTCACTTGAATACAGTAGAGAGCCCTGAGAAAAGCTTAAGCAGAGCTTATATACTTTCCTTTGTGATGGCACGGAGGGAAGTTTATTGATGGGTCAGGGCAAGTGGGCAGTTTGCGTGCAACCGGGTGAGGGAGTACATTCTGCAGTTTGTCAGTTGGGGACAGCACATTATGGGAACAAGATTAGCAAACATTTCTCAAGAATTCAACAGTGTTTTGTTAAGCGTACAGAAAAAAAGGAAGTAACAAGTGCCTATTTTATTAACCTTTCATCCCCCAATTCTTCTTCTGGCTACTTTTAATCATAAAAGTGATCATTGCCGGGTGTCACATTCTATGTCTGCTAGTGGGGTATTACCATAAGTTCAACTTGTCCAATTTGAGCTTGGAGAAAAGAAATTACACGGTTTAGCAAACAGGATTTTATAGTTAGCAATAATATGAGGATTATTATTGGACTGGCCAGGGTTGATAAATTCATAGTTAACGAGGGAACTGTGTGAACCAAGACTCAAACCACCCTTTATGGGCCTCCCTGTCTCATTGACACTCTTCAAGGCATTTTTTAATTTACTCATAGATTTTTTAACAACTCCACTATGGTCAGCATAAACACAACATTCTTCCATCGATGCAGAACAAAGGACCCCTTCTCTCATGAAGAGGAGGATCAACACTCGACTGTTCTGTAAAACAACTTCAGAGAGAGAGGTTAAAAATTCCTGAAAAGCTGTGATAGAGGTTTCTAATATCTTTAAGTTTTGGTGTATTGTTGCTTCTTATTGGGTCATTTGATGTGTCTCATGGACCAAGGCAGTAGTTCTTGTGCCCACCCCTGCAGCAACTCCTATTCCTAATGGGATGGCTAAAGTGAGGGATATATGTTCCCAGTGGAACCGGGTTTTATGGTCACCTATTTGACCTTCAAATGAGCCTGCGTCATAATAAAGCACTCTGGGAAACATCTGCACCATTACACAATTAATCCCAGCTGTTGACCATTTGATGAAAACATAAACAATGTTTAAGTATATAGAATTATACTGTTTTAGGCACGGACAAGGCAAGGCACCTAAGATAGTACCAAAGACAGGGAGACAGTCCTGTTTGTTGCAAACGGTTTCAGAGGGCATTACTTCTGTTGTAATCAACTAATCCCCTGAAACCCAAGTTTCAGTAGTTTCAGAATTTTGTACCCAACATGTAAGGGAAGGGGCTCAGAAGTTCACAGTCTGCAGAAGTTCACAAAAGGCAGTTTTTTTCCTGCTTTTTCCTCTGTTCTGGGCAAGTTAACTTTTCAAGGACACCTGGGTGAGGGAGAGCTTTTTCTTCCCTTTATATTTTCCCCCTGCCAGCTGTTACCATGGAGCCCAGTTGGTAACATCTTTATCATAAAAATCTAGCCATCTCTGTGAAGCCCCAGCTCAAGGCCAGAGGCCTTGTTCACATATTTTGTGAAAAACTAGTAATGAGGTGTCTAGCGTAGGAGTGCTGATTGTTTTAGCCAGTGGCCAAGTAGAAGAGGGCAACACTAAAAGAGGAAGTTTATCTACTCTGAACTCTTTTATAGGGACTCTTTTGCTGAAAGCCCTAAAGTCAGCCATGGTGAAGACTTCTGGAGAAGGTCAGTTAAGACTTTTCTGAGGGCCTGGTACAGAGGGGGAAGACAGGGAAGGTGTGGCTGTGAGCAGCTCCATTGATCTGAATGAGGTAGGAGAGATGTAAAAGAAAAATGGGAAAGGGGTCTGGGATTTTCCTAGAAACAAAAAGTTGAGCAGTAGAACAGGTAGAGCAAAGGGGAAGACGGGAGTTAGTATCCCTAAAAAACTGTGAGGGACTTTAAATTCTTAGTAACCTGTTTTCAGTGATGACAAAGAAATTTTGAAGGCCATTTTCATTTCATTTTGGATAGGGGTCTAAGGGCTCTCCTCAGCTGATTTGAGCTTTGGGTTAACTGGTAAGAGGACCTGCTGGGACCCAGTGTGGGCTCTGACAGGAGAAGAGATTAGTGAGTGGGTGGAGGGGTACCTATGTACCTGCTACCTCAGCAAGAGAGTAATGGTCTGAGAATTGGCGGAGGTTTGGGTTTTTGATCTAGAAATTGGAGGGGAGAAATCATGTTGCTGAGGTGGGAGTGACCGCTGCAGGTCTGGAGCAGAAGGCTGTGTGTGAGGATCTATTGGAGAAGCATAGTTCAGGATGTGAGCAAAGGAGGGAAAAGGCCTCCACATAGGGGAATCACCTTTCACCTTTTTGATCATTTGCAGAAGTTAAAAAGGTCATGCAGATTTGAGGATCAAGAGACCCCTCTGTGGGCCATCGGTTTTGGTTATCTAATTGGTAATATGGCCAATGCTTTGTACAGAAATTGATTAGGAGTTTGGGTTCCATCAGGCACTTCCTGTATGCTCACATCCCCATGACTTACAGAAGAAGTCGGCTATCCCCCAACACAGCCGTGAGTTTTGTGTCTTTGATAGACCGCCGGGCAAACAGTAATCTAGGCAAGCCAACCTGCATCTGGCTCACGTGTCGCTACATCCACAATGATTGTTTCCATTATCTATTGTGTAGAAGGGATTTAATGGAATTTTAGTGGGATCCTCTTCATCAGGGATATCCCAATAGGAAAGACCTATACCCAGCTGACAAATATCTGGGGGGAGAGATGGCCACCAGGTCCCTAAATGGGCTGTATGCAAGATAGACCATACTTCTTTTCCAGTAGGATTGTGATCAGCCATTGCTGCTGAACGGGCTGATGAGGGTTAGTACTACTGGTGGTGAAGGGGAGAGTCTATAGCCTTATCCACATTTCGAATACACAATTTGAAAGTGTTACCAGGCTTTTCCAGTTTCCAGTCAGTGTCTGGACAGGCCGCAGGCTTGAGATGAGAGATATGGATACAGGAAGAGATTCTGTCTACCTTTACTGCTGTAGGTGTTATAAGTAGCACCTGCTATGGTTCTTTCCAGCGGGGTTCCAAGGATGACACCTGATGTCAAGTTACCTAGACGAAGTCTCTTACTTGATATCGATGTGCAGTTCCCTCTTCCCCAGTTTGGTAGGCAGTGGCCATCTGTTTTCGCAGGTATCCCTGAGTTCTCTTAAGAACTTTAAGTCTTTCAAGCAAGGGGGTGTGGAAGGGATCGTTAGGTCTTAGAGTTGGGGTTAGGTCCCGTCCTGGAGGAGAGGCACCATAGAGAATTTCATAGGGGGTGAGGTTACACAAAGAAACAGAGGGAGTATTTCTTGCATTAAACAGTGCATAAGGCAGGAGCATAGTCCAATCTTTTATGCCGGTCTCTAAGCTTAATTTTGTTATGGTCTCTTTAATGGTTCTATTCATTCTTTCTACCTGTCCTGAACTCGGTGGTCTATAAGCACAATGTAACTTCCAATTAATCCCCAGGGTCCTGGCAAACCCCTGACTTACCTGAGCCACAAACGTCGGTGCATTATCAGACCCTATTACTTTAGGGAGGCCGTTTCTTGAAAAAATATCTTCCAGGATCATTTGACCACCATTTGTGTTGTTTCTTTTTTTTCTTTTTTCTTTTTTTTTCCTGGGGAGGGCATCAATCCATCCTGAAAATGTATCTACAAAGACTAGGAGATATTTCAGTCCATCCCTTGCTGGTTTAATTTTAGTTAAGTCCACTTCCCAGAATTGTCCTGGTCTGGCTCCTCGTAGGTGCTTTCCTGCAGGAAGCTTGGAAGGGTAAGCATTAACCAATTGATGGACCCGAAAGGCTTTTGTAACCCGTTTAGTTATTTTCTTTCGCTGTGAGTCGGTTAGTGGAAAACTCTGTTCTTGATCCTTCAGGAATGAATGCAATTTCTTTGAACCAAGGTGAGTGAGTTGATGTACATTTTCTACTGTCATATTTAGAGCCGTGGTTATAGGAGTTTTTACTGAAGGATTTAGAAATTCCAATTGGGGGCCTTCAGGGTTAAAAGTTATTTTGGCCCGGAGCTTGGTGAGCAGATCTCTGCCCATCAATGGGGCAGGGCATTCTTGGATTACTAAAAAGGAGTGATGGATATTTTTTCCCCCTGGTCCATGGTCATCTTAGTTGTCCAAGCTCGATATTTACTGTAATTAGCCCCTTGAATTAGAGACCTTTTATTTGAAAGAGAGCCCAATGGGGCCTTAAGGGCTGAGTATATTGCCCCTGTATCTACTTCATAGTTTACTGGGGTACCCTCTACTTCAAAAGTTACCCTGACCTCTGTGAGGAGATCTGAACCCCGACGTTCTTAGTCATCCTCCAGAGTCAGAATGGCTGGCTGGCATGGCTGTCTCTTTCTAGGGCCCTCTTTGACCCAGAGTCCATTTTCTTTACAGTAGGCACATGGATCTGAGGCCAGGGGTGGCCTGTAGTGTGGGCCCAGGTATTCCTTCCTGTCTCCATGTTTCTTATTTCTGGCCTATTTGTTTTTGAGACCAAGACCTTAGTCAATGCCTTAGTCTGTCTTTTTCTTTTATCCTCCCTCTGCTCCCTACTCTTCCTCAGTGTCTACCTTATAGTATACCTTCTTGGCTTCTCAGACTAAATCTCTCAAAGTCATATCTTGTAATCCATCTAAGCATTGTAACTTTCTTTTAATATCCAGGGCAGCTTGCCCAATAAAGGCCATCATGCGTATGCATTTTGATCCTCTGCCTGAGGATTGAAAGGAGTATATCTCCTATATGCCTCCATAATTCTCTCTAGACACATAGAGGGGGAATCATCAGGCCCTTGAATAATCTCTCTTACCTTGGCCAAATTTGTTGGTCACCTAGCGGCCACTAAAATACCCGCAATTAGAACCCGGTGATAAGTGGACAAATGCTCCCTACCTTCAAAGGTGTTGGGGGCCCAGTTGGGTTGGTTCAAGGGAAAGCCGTGTTGAATATTTTCTGAAGTTGTGTCGGTCACCCATCTGGTCCGAGAATATTTTTTTCTAGCTTCCAGGAGGATTCTCTTTTGTTCCTCTGTCATGAAGAGAGTCCCTAGGTGTTGTTGGCAGTCATCCCAATTAGGCTGGTGTGAAAACATCAATGACTCAACCACACCTGATAGCCGGGTGGGGTCCTCGGTAAAAGGGGGATTGTTATTTTTCCAGTTATATAGGTCTGAAGAGGAGAAAGGCCAATATTGATAGTCTTGCATTTTTCCCCCAAGGACGTCGACAGTCACTGGCCCGTAGGGATAGAGGGGGAGCATCACGGGAGTTCCAGCATTTTCAAATATTCACCGCCGGCGAGTTCCTTTAGCTGGACCAGTTTCCTCCAGCGGAGGAGGGGCTGTGTGTGCAGCGGGGGAGTTATCTGGCGGGCGCTGGGCTGGCTTAGCTTCCTCCAATGGTGGAGAGGCTGAGTCAGCAGCAGAGGAATCACTTAGAGGGTGTTGGGAGTTGGGGGATGTGGGCAGGAGATAAGGAGGGGGAGGAGAGTCCAGTAGAGTCAAATCTTTGACTCAGGGAGAACACAGGGTGGAGGAGGAGGAGGAGCAGAGGGTTTGAGAGATCATGGGGGAAGGAGTAGGAGCAGGGGCAGGGGCAAGGAAAGGCCTCACTCATGGAGGAGGATATTTGCAGAGGTCCTTCCAAGTAAAGATATATGGCTGTTGATCTGGATGGCTATGTTTCCCTGGCTGAAAGACAATATCTCTTACTTTTTAAATTAGTGGGAAGTAGAAAGATCCTTCTAGGGGCCATCCGAATCTAAAGGTGGGCCATTCTGAGTCACAGAGAGTCTGCTAGGTCCAGGGTTTTACTGAAAAAGAAAGACTCTGAGCCCTTAAGTGTACTTTGGTCCAGTGATCAAGGGTCAGGGACAGAGGCATTGAAGTGCTCTGTCCCATAATGAAAGATACACAAACAGTAAAAGCAACGACACACGACACAGACAAGACAAGAAAATAAAGACACGCAATGGACGTCCAACACTGAGACCAGGACTGAGTAGCCGGCAAAACCCGATGGGCTGGCAATACCGAATCTGAAACTAAATATCACTGATTCGAAGAGACTATTGTTCCTCGATTCCAGAATCCTCAGCGGCGTCCCCCAGGTACGTGGCCTGTGGCTCTGTGACACGTCTGTCAGCCACCATCGGAGAGAGCTCACACTCTTCATTGACAGCCATTTTGCCAAGCCATAACCTGAAACCTGAAACCAGAAAGAGGCACCTTACATACCCCAAGAGAAGCCTGTTGGGGTCTCTCGTCCGCCGCTGCCGGATCTCGGTGGAACATCCATATGTAAAGGTCGGGTGAGCGTCACGGGAAGAGACCACCAAGAGACTGTCTCATGCAAAAGCAAAGGGTTTATTGGGGGTCCAGCATGCTGGGGCTCAGAGCTCACTTGAATAGAGCAGAGAGCCCTGAGAACAGCTTAAGCAGAGCTTATATATTTTAATTGGAGAGGGCAGGGAGGGAAGTTTATTGATGGGTCCGGGTGAGTGAGATGTTTGCGTGCAAACGAGCGAGGGAGTACATTCTGCAGTTTGGCAGTTGGGGTCAGCACATTCGGGAAACAAGATTAGGAAACAGTTCTCAAGATTTCAACAGTGTTTTATTAAGCATACAGGATAACAGGGAGTGACAAGTACCTATTTTGTTAAACACTCACTACCGAATATACTTTACCAGATTTCCTAATGTCTCTATTGATATCTGATATATTTCCTACATATTTTCAACAGTTCATCATTGTGACTGACTCTTCACATGTGTGGACATTTACATTCACTCTATACAAAAAACCCTATAGCTAAATAACTTTTGGTCCAAATACTATACTCACTCTCCTTTCTAAACCTACCGACTATCTTTCTAATCCTACCGACTATCCCTTTTTAACTGAAAGTTCTTTTTGACAATCAATCATCCAAGGTACAAGGTCCTATGCAATTGTATATCGATTTATCTGAGACATCAGTGCAGAAAATAAAACAAAGCTAAGTATCACAATCAAGGGCCCAATGCCCTTCTGGGCTTCAAATCTTACCTCGATTTCTCTTTTCATACTTATATTTTACCTATATATTCTTGTAAATATTGCAGGTTCCCAATACAATTATACATCCAGCAGAATGATTCCTAATCCAAATCAAACCTGTTATTAACCGTAACCATACACTGTTCCCACAATCTAAATTTACAGAAGAGCAGAGACAGAGTTGGTCTTACAATACGGGAATGTAGGGGATGTTCTAACTGCCGAGAAACTCAAAGGTCCATGCAAAAATGATCCCTGAAGAAGTAGTGGCTAACTGGGTAACTATGAAGGAACTGAGAGAGCAAAAGTCATCTTCCATTGCAAACAACCTGGTCAGGATGAAGGGATGTGTCTGAATCAGCCACTCTCTTCTTAATGTAGAGAAGAAGGACCAAACCAGGCCTGTGTGGAGAGCTGTTTCCAGTTGCCTATGGTTGATATACCATTCTAACTTGTGAAAGTGTCACAGGAAGTAGGGGTAGCCTCCATTTCATGGTACCCTTGGAAGCAACTGTTAGGACAACATGGTTGCCAAGGCAGTGACCTCATTCAGTTCCTGATGGAAGTGACCTCACCTCACATCCTTGGTGATGAAAATCTCTGAACTTGGGATTCAGGAAGCCAGGCACCCAAATCCAGTCCCAGTCCCTGTCCCTGTGTTCTCACTTCTTTGGATTTACCAAGGACAGAGTCAGTCTTTCTTATTACCTACAGATGTGTGCATGGCCAAATGCCAGGAAAGCTCTGAAGAGTGGCCTTTCCTGAGAAAGCATGTATTGGCTCACTGTTGGCTCCTGACAACTTCATGGAGTTCACCAAGGAGACCAGATCTGAGAAAGGACAGGCCATTTTGGGAAAACATTGTATGGCCCACCAGTCAGAGGACACACCGGATAGTCAGAAACCTACTTGGGGAAAAGAGGTGCCTTTGTGGGTGTGGGTGTGTGTTTGTGGTTTTGTCTCATGTTCTGAGAATAGGTAGGAAAGGTGGTTTGTGTGGTTTGGAGTGAACTGTTTCTAATAAGTGATTTGACAAGGTGACTGTTTCTATTTCTGTGTATCCCAATGTGTCCGTGGTTGTAGACATTAGAAAAGAGAATGCATCAATGGATGTGTCCTGTCTAGTAGAAAGCGTTCCAGCATTCATCCTGCCAAATTTATGAATGCAATGCAGCTTGCCTTATCAATGGGCAACACCTGCTATATTCCTAAGTTGCTGTTTTCTTCCTGAATACTGGCCACTCTCCAGAATAGGCTCATGGTTGTGTGTCCAAGATATGTACTACGTCCAAGCTCTGTGACATGGCCATGTACTGGATAGCTGAAGGAATGGCGAGCATCTCAGAAAACTCAGATATCAGTGTGACCAGTAAGTTTCAGTGGAGAAACCCTGCTTTGGGCCTTTTTCTTACCTTTTGTTCTCTTCCCATGTATGTCAGCAAAGTCTTTGCCTCAGACCACAGCTTTGTGAAGCCTGAAGAAAACATTTTTTAAATAGAAATTAATGGGCCTCACCTGTGGCTCTTTGCTTAATTGCATTGGAAAGGGATGTGTCTGAATCAGCCTCTTGGCGCTGTGTGAGGCTGTGGCTTAGATTCTCAGCACCTGATATATCTAAAGAAAGATCCCATGTGTGCATCCAAAACCAAAATGGGCAAAAGAGTAGTCATTGTGGATGAAGTCTTTCGCCTTCCTCTGTAAGGCTCCTGACCTCCATCAAGTGAGAATAGGGATCCTTTGTTTCAAATTAGTTCTTCAAATCCCTGCAGAGGCTAGCCCATAGGTGCTTGGGTTTTCTCATGACTCCAATTCACATAAAAAAGCTAAACCCCAGAGTCAGTAGTCCTCAATTTGGAGAAGCAGAGCAGTATTAACAGCAGGTCTTTTGTTCACTCCTGGATTACAAGAAGGATGTCCAGGGCACCCTGACTTTAGGCAAATGAGGGGCAAGGGAGCTTATTTTGGACACTGCCTTGGCCTGCGTCCTTCATGGAAAACTCCAGCCAGAGATAAAAATGAGTGTCTAGATGGAATAAGATGAGGGTCATGTTGGAGTGTTTTGGTTTTAAATGTGGTCATTTGTGTGGGTGTTGGAAGAGATGTGTGGGTCAACATAGGCTTGAACTCTGGTGTGATTCCCCTTAGAGACTGAGTTCTGGAACTGACCTCAGAGAAGTACTGCCATGAATTTTGTTGCAATTTTAGGAGACCACGCATGAGAGTCGCCCTTGGAAACTGAGATATAGGCCCAGGATGGCTTTCCACAGAGCACCCCAGAAATCTCAGCCAGCATATCACATGATTTTATTCTGAAAGACTTGGCAGCCATAGTTTAGAGTCAAAACACACATACACCTCACATTGTAGAACTCAATAGGCCTGGCTTCTTGTGACCTTTTGGCCACTCTTTGGGAAGCCTTGCCTGTGAGAGTTCTTCAGATCTTTCATTGAAATGAGCTTACTCAGCATTTCATGTTTCCTGAATGAATTGAAACCCACAGTGCCTCCAACTTCAACCTTGAAAAGTGGATACATAAATATCATAAATTTTTTAAATTCCCATGACCAGTTGGCACTGGAGAAACTTCGGATGTCCTGTTGCTGATCATGAGCATACCAGACAGTGTCTTGATTGACTGGGTTTGGTGAAAATTATGTAGCACAGAGATGCCAGTAAGTTGGAGCCTGCTGAGTAGTGGCCCTAGAGTAGTGGTGTGCAGGTGTGTGATAAAACATCTGTGTTGTGGCTATGTGAATCTGCCATTGCCTACCAAATTGCTTGTGAGTGACATGGTGCAGGTAGCAGACGCTTGTATGAAAAGGCATCTTGTTATATGGAGAGGTTTCAGGGCAATGTTCAGAATAAGTTTGCTATGGTCAAGGGGCAAAGCATTGTGGGATATAAGCCTGGTTAGTGCATTCTCCTGCAGACCCTGACCCACAACACGTGACAGAACTCCCTCCAGCACTTTGTCCCAGTTCAACTCCTTTTATTTCATGGAGCAAATACCAAACTCCTAGTGCAACAACAAGAAACACCACGAAAAGTATAGGATGACCAAGAGGCTTCACAGTCCAAATGGGGAGACACTTAGGCCCCAGCTGCCACAGTTTACCAACGAAGAGAGAATTCAACACTGCTGCCTCATGTTCATTGGTAAATAAGAAACCATGTCCTCCAGGTCACGTAGATGCAGATCTAGCTTTGATGGTCTCACTACAAAGGAAACTAAAGCTCCTGAAAACAACGTATATTTCAAGTGCCCAACCTCAGAGGCATTTTCTGCAGAAGTCTTTAGGCCAGCAGAGCTCCATGTTTGTGGAGTGTTTACACTGTCCCTTACTTTTGGAAACTCATCTACCAACTCCAAGGTTTTGAACTCCTGAGCATATTCCATTCCAGATATGTATTCACAGATTTTCTATCTCTTCTCCTCTAATTGTGTCTTTCTTGGGGTGAAGGTAATGTCAATGCATGGCTCTGAATGAGAGTGGGAAGATTTTTGTGTGGAACATATTTCCATAAACATTGGATACATTTTTTTATTTTCCATTAGAAATACTGAATTCCTGATACTAACCCAAAACCTACTAGATTCTGACTACTAATCCTAATATGATGGAGAAAAATAAACCAAGCTGAATAGAAATACAAGCAGTTCAGAGGGGGCATGGTGTATAGTTGAACTTGCCTTTTGCATGATAAAGGGTAGGTGTTATAAATGTACTTAATTTTTAATTGAAATAGATCTCCATGTGTTTTTAAAGTTAACAAATATGTGAATTCCTGTCTCCCTTTCTCTGTAGCCTATTCAGCACATGTATTTTTATATGCACATATAGAATCCTACCTGGCATCACACGTATACTATTGTGAGATGGCTGACTTGGCAGATACAAATTGTGAGAAGAGAAAACTCCTCCTAAACGCTGTTGGAACTGAAAATTCAACCAATGTTTTAACTTCCTAGTAATACAGTATTATTCATATCCATGTTGAGTTAAATAAATATTTTTGCATCTGTGGACGATATATATTTCATGATGAATTTCGTTTGGCACATATATTGCTACTTTTCAATGCCTGTGTTTGCGTTTTGTATATATATATATATATATATATATATATATATATATATATATTCTCCAAATTTCTCAAAATATTTTATATATGTGTCTTATATACACTCCCTAAATTCATTCATATTCATTTATGTGGATTTATAATCAACTTTTCACTAGATTATTCTCAGAAATATTCATCCACCTGAAATTTATATTATCTTCCTAGTACTGAAAACTAACTTCAGTGAATGGTGCATACAAATCCTAATAATGCTACAGTACCTGACCCAGATTAACATCAATGCAAGTAGATTCCTATGGGACATGATGTGTCTTTTGATGTTCATTTTTATTCAACACTGGTGCATTACTATTTCTTCAGGATTGCACATGAGAGGATATATATTTCATCCACAAGTTCCCAAATTTATAGGCATTTGTTTCACTTTCAATCACTTCCTGATTCAGAACACATGTATTCCTTCATGATTCTTGACTGGTCTTTTCATGAGATTTTGTTTCAAACACCTTATTTTGATTTCCATAATCGGTATTGAAGCAAAACACACACACTCTTCATGATAAACCATAACTCAAATATTACCATTAGATGAATATCTCCTTGGAATGAATGTTTGTATATCAATATAAGATTTCCTGTTTATTTTCAGATATCAATTCAAACCGTTATTTAAAGTTGGAACCAGTTATATTATTTATTCACAGTATGTTCTATTCATGCATTATCTCTATATTCATATACACATGGTCCACCTATTTGTACTCCCACTAATTTATTCATCTTCAAAATATTGCTCCCAGAAGTGTTGGAAGAAATACTCATGTCACCTGATCTACATATATATTTTATCACAGTAATATTCTGGACAAAATGTGCAAAGGTCACACTTATGATTGTACCAAAGCCTAAATGGAAAGTGAATATGGATTGATAAAAACATCCATTTCCAGGTTGCCTAATGCTCTCAAATGTCAATGCTATTGGTGACTACATATTTGTTTCTTCCTAAGATTATATATTGAAACTCAACCCGGTTGAAAATGAATAATCCTATCAATCACTTTATACTTTGCCTGATTTTGTAATGTCGCTATTGATATCTGCTTTCCTATATATTTTTCCCAGGTCATAATTCGACTGACTTTTCACATGTGTTGACATTTACCTTCATTCTCTACCCGAAACCCTATTGCTAAAGAACTTTTGGTCCAAATCCTAAACTCACTCTTCTTCCTAATCCTACCGACTATCATCCTAATCCTGTAGACTATCGTTTTTGACTGGATGTTATCTTCTACATTCAATCAATCAAGGTACAAGGTCCTATGCCATTGTATATCGATTTATCTGAGACATCTATGAGGAACATAATTCAATGCTAAGTATCACAATCAATGGCCCAATGCCCTTCTGGGCTTCAAATCTTAAATAGATTTCTGTTTTCATACATATATTTCACCTCTATATTCTTATAAATATCGCAGGTTCCCAATACCATTATTCATCCAGCAGAATGATTCCTAACCCAAATCTATCATGTTATTAACTCTAACCCTACACTGTTCCCTCAATCTAACTTTACTGAAGCACAGGGACAGAGTTGGTCTTATAATACAGGAAAGTAGGGGATCTTCCACCTGCTGAGAACCTCAAAGATCCGTTCAGAAATTATATCTGGAGAAGATGTAGGCAGCTATGAAGGACCTGAAAGAGCAAAAGTCATCTTCAATAGCAAACATCCCTGTCAGGATCAAGGGTTGTGTCTGAATCAGCCTCTCTCTTCTTATTGTAGAGAAGATGGACCAAACCAGACATTTGTGGAGAGCTGTTCCTGGGTTCCTAATGTTGATATACCATTCTAACTTGTGAAAGTGTCACAGGAAGTAGAGGCAGCCTCCATCTAATGATACCCTTTGAAGCAACTCTTAGGACAAAGTCATTGAAAAGGCAGTGACCTCATTCAGTTCCTGAAGGAAGTGACCTACCTCACTTCCTTGGTAATGGAACTCTCTGAACTTGGGATTTAGGAAGCCAGGCACACAAAGGCAGTCCCACTCCCAACCCAGTGGTCTCCCTTGTTTGGATTTACCAAGGACAGAATCTGTTTTTCTTATTACCTACTGATGTGAGGATGGCCAAATGCCAGGAAAGCTCTGAAGAGAGGCCATTCCTGAGAAAGTAGGTAGTGGCTCACCGCTGGCTCCTGACAACTTCACAGAATTGGCCAAGGAGACCAGATCTGAGACAGGACAGGCCATGATGTCGGAACATAATATGGCCCACCAGTCAGAGGACAGTCCGGAAAGTCACAGACCTACTTTGGAGAAGGAGGTGCCTTTGTGGGTTTGGGTGTGTTTTTGTGGTTTTGTCTGATGTTCTGAGAATAGGTAGGAAAGGCGGTTTGTTTGGTTTGGAGTAAACTGTTTCTAGTAAGTCGTTTGACAAGGCGAGTGTTTCTAAGTCTGTGTTTCCCACTGTTTCCATTGTTTTAGACTTTAAAAAAGAGAATGCATCATTGGATGTGTCCTGTCTAGTAGAAAGCTTCCCATCATTCATCCTGCCTAATTTATGAATGGACTGTGGGTTGCCTTATTGAATGGTAACACCTGCTATCTTCCTAAGTTCCTGTTTTCTTCCTGAATTCTGGCCACTCTCCAGAATAGGCTTATGGTTTTGTGTCTATGATATGTACCACATCCAAGCTCTGTGACATGGCCATGTACTGCATAGCTGAAGGGAATGGCGAACATCTCACAAAACACAGATATCAGTGTGACAAGTAAAATCTCAGTGGAGAAACCCTGCTTTTGGCCTTTTTCTTACCTATTATTCTGTTGCCCAAATGTCAGGAATGTCTTGGCCTCAGGCCACCCATTTGTGATGCCTGAAGAAAACAGTTTTCAAATGGAATTGAATGGCCATCACCTGTTGCTAATTGCTTAATTGCATTGGAAACAGATGTGTCTCAATCAGCCTCTGGCCCTGTTTGAGGATGTGGCTTAGATTCTCAGCACCTGATGGATCTAGAAAAGTTCCCATGTGTGCATCTAAAATTAAAATTGCCAAAAGAGCACTCATTTTGGATGAAGTCTCTCGCCTTCCTTTGTAAGGTTCCTGACTTCCATCAAGTGAGAATAGGGATCCTTTGGGTCAAATAAGATATTCAAAGCCATGCAGAGGTGCTTGAGTTTTATCATGACTCCAAATCACATTAAGAATATATACCCGACAGTCAGTAGGCCCCATATTGTAGAAGCAGAGCAGTATTAATGGCAGGCCTATTTGATCACTCCTGGTTCACAGGAAGGGTGTCCAGGCCACCCTGACATTAGGCAAATGAGGGGCAAGGGAGCTTATTTTGGACACTGTCTTGAGCTGCACCACTCAAGGAAACCTCCAGCCAGAGGTGATGATGAGTGTATATATGCAAGAAGATTAGGGTCATGTGGGAGTGTTTTAGTTTTAATTGTGGTCATTTTTGTGGCAGTTGGAAGAGATGACTGGGTCCACCTGGGCTGAAACTCTGGTGTGATTCCCCTTAGAGAGTGCGTTCTGGAACTGACCTCAGAGAAGCATGGCCATGAATTGTGTTGGGATATTAGGAGGCCACACATGAGAGTCGCCCTTGAAATCTGAGATCTATGCCCAGGTTGGCTTTCCACAGAGCACTGGGAATATCTGCCAGCATATCACATGATTTTATTCTGAAAAACTTGGCAGAAATAGTTGAGAGTCTAAACACACATGGACCTCACATTGTAGACCTCAATGGGCCTGGCTTCATGTGACCTTTTGGCCACTCTTTGGGGAGACTTACCTGTGAGAGTTCTCCAGAGCGTTTATTGAAATGAGCCTCCTAATCATTTAATGGTTTCTGAATGAACTGAAGCCCACAATGACTCCAACTTCATACTTGAAAAATAGCTAGATAAATACCATGAAATGTTTGAAATTCTCATGACCAGGTAGCACTGGAGAAACTTTGGTTGTCCTGTTGCTGATCATGAGTATGCCAGACAGTGCCTTGATTGACTGGGTTTCATGAAAATGGTGTAGAAAAGAGATGCCAGTAAGTTGGAGCCTGAGTAGTGGGTCTAGAGCAATGGTGGGCAGGTGTGTGATAAAACGTCTGTGGTGGGCCCATGTGGATCTGCCATTGGCTTCCAAAAGGCATGTTACTGACATGGTGCAGTCAGCAGACCCTTATATGTAAAGGCATCTTGTTATATGGAGATGTTTCAGGGCAATGTTCAGAATCAGGTTGCTATGGTCAAGGGGGCAAGCTATGTGGGATAGAAGCCTGCTTGGTGCATTCTCCTGCAGACCCTGACCCACTACACGTGACAGAACTCCCTCCAGCACTGTATCCCAGTTGAACTCCTTTTATTTCATGAAGCAAATACAAAACTCCAGTGCAGCAGCAAAAAACACCATGAAAAGTGGTGGACGACCATATGGCTTCACAGTCCACACGGGGAGAAAATTAGCCCCCAGTGGCCACAGTTTACCTACAAAGAGAAAATTCAGCACTGCTGCCTCATGTTCATTGGAAAATAATAAACCATGTCGTCCAGGTCACGTAGATGCAGACCCAGCTTTGATGATGTAACTACAAAGGAAGCTAAAGATCCTGACAACTACATATATTTCAAGTGCTCAATCACAGAGGCAGTTTCTCAAGAAGTCTTTAGGCCAAAGAGCTCCATGTTTGTGGAGTATTTACCCTGTCCCTTACTTTTGGAAACTCCTGTACCTCTTCTAAAGTGTACTCCTGAGCATATTCCATTCCAGATATGTATTCACAGATTTTCTCACTCTTCTCCTCTAAGTGTGTCTTACTTGAGGCGAAGGTAATGTTCTCAAGGAGCGTGGAAAGTTTTTTTTGTGTAGCACATATTTACATACACATTTGATTCATTTACCAATTTTCCATTCGAAATACTGAATCCCTGACACTAACCGATAGCCTACTAGACTCTGACTACTAATCCTAATATGATGGAGAAAAATAACCCAAACAGAATTAAATACAAGCAGTTCAGAGGAGGCATGGTGTATAGTTGGATTGCCTTTTGCATTATATAGGGTAGGAGTTATAAATCTAGTGAATTTTTTTGTTGAAATAGTTCTCCGTGTGTTTTTAAAGTTAACACATATATGAATTCCTGTCTCCCTTTCTTTGTAGCCTATTCAGCAAATGTATTTTTATATGCACATATAGAATCATACCTGGTACCACACTTACATTCATGTGAGGTGGCTTACTTGGCAGATACAAATTGTGAGAAGAGATCACTCCTCCTAAACGCTTTTGGAACTTTAAATTCAACCTATGGGTGAGCTTCCTAGTTGAACAACATTATACATAAATCCATATTCAGTAAAATGAATATTTTTGGATCAGTGGATGATATATATTTCATGGTGAATTTCGATTGGCATAATATTGCTGCTTTATAATGTCTCTGTGTGTGTTTGTATATATATATATATATATATATATATATATATATATATATATATACAGTCTCCAGATTTTTCAAAATATGAAATATATGTGTCTTATTGTTCACTCCTAAAATTCATTATATTCCCCTATGTGGATTTATAATAAACTTTCACAAGATTATTCTCAGAAATATTCATCCACATGAACTGCATATTTGTTTCTTAGTACTGACAACTATCTTCAGAGACTGGTGCTTACAAATCCTAATATTTCTACAGTAACTTTCTCAGTTGAACATCAATGCAAGTAGATTCCAATGGGACGTGAAGTGTATTTTGGCATTCATTTTTATTCAACACTGGTACATTATTATTTCTTCACTTTATGCACATCTTAGGATATATATTTCATCCACAAGTTCGCAAATTTATAGGCATTTGTTTCACTTTCCATCACTTCCTGATTCAGAACAAATGTATTCCTCCATGTTTCTTGACTGGTTTTTTCATGAGACTTCTTTCTAAACACATTATTTTCGAATTCCATAATCACTTTTGAAGCAAAACTCACACACCCTTCATGATAATCCATAACCCTAACATTACATTAGAAGTATAAGTGGTTGGAATGAATGATTGTATATCATTATAAGATTTTTAAGATATTTTCAGATATCAATTCAATCCATTATTAAAAGTGGAACTAGTTATATTATTTATTCACAGAATTGACTATTCATGCATTATCTCAATATTTATAGACAGAGGGTACACCTCTTTGTACCACCAGTAATAATTTATACATCTTCAAAATATTGCTCTCAGAAATGCTGGAAGATATACTTATATCACCTGATCTACATATACATTCTATTACAGTAATATTCTGGACACAAAATGCAAACTACACACTTTTGATTGTACAAAACCCTAAATGGAAAGTGAACATGGTTTAATAAAAACATCCATGTCCAGGTTGTCTAATGCTCTCAAATTTCAATCCTATTTGTGACCACATATTTGTTTCTTTTTAAGATTATATATTCAAACTCAACCCTGTTGAAAATGTCTAATCCTATCACTCACTTTATACTTTGCCTGATTTCGTAAAGTCTCTATTGATATCTGCTTTCCTACATATTTTTCCCAGTTCATCATTGTGACAGACTCTTCACATGTGCTGATACTTACATTCAATCTCTTAGCGAAATCCTATGACTAAAGAACTTTTGTTCCAAATTCTATACTCATTCTTCTTCCTAAACCTACTGACACTCTTCCTAATCCTACTGACTATCCCTTTTTTACTGGATGTTGTCTTCTACATTCAATCATCCAAGGTACAATGTCCTATGTCATTGTATATCGATTTATCTGAGATATCTGTACAGAACGTAAATCAAAGCTAAGTATCCCAATCAAGGGCCGAATGCCCTTCTGGGCTTCAAATCTTACCTAGATTTCTGTTTTCATACATATATTTCCCTTCTATATTCTTATAAATATCACAAGTTCCCATATCATTATTCATCCCACAGATTGTTTCTTAACCAAAATCAAACCTCTTATTTACCCTAACCATAAACTGTTTCCTTAATCTAACTTTACAGAGGAGCAGGCACAGAGTTGGTATTAGAATACAGGAATGTGGGGGATCTATCACCTGCTGAGAACCACAAATGTCCATGCAGATATGATCCTTGGAAAAGATGTAGGCCGCTATGAAGGACCTGAGAGAGCAAAAGTCAACTTCCATGGTAAACAACCTGGTCAGGAAGAAGGGATGCGTCTGAATCAGCCTCTCTCTTCTTAATGTAGACAAGATGGACAAAACCAGGCCTGTGTGGAGAGCTGTTCCCGGGTGCTTATCATTGATATACCATTCTAACTTGTGAAAGTGTCACAGGTAGTAGGGGGAGCCTCCAGTTCATGGGACCCTTGGAAGCAACAGTTAGAACCAAGTTGTTGCCAAGGCAGTGACCTCATTCAGTTCCTGAAGGAAGTGTCCTACCTCATTTCCTTGGTGATGGAACTCTCTGAACTTTGAATCCAAGAAACCAGGCACCCAGAGCCAGACGCAGTCCCAGTCCAAGTGGGCTCACTTGTTTGGATTTACCACAGACAGAGTCAGTCTTTCTTGGTACCTACTGATGTCAGGATGACTACATGCCAGGAGAGCACTCAAGAGGGGCCTTTCTTGAGAAATCAGGTAGTGTCTCACTGCTGGCTCATGACAACTTCATCAAATTGTCTAAGGAGACCAGATCTGAGACAAGACAGGCAATTTTGTGGGAACATAGTATGGCCCACCAGTCAGAGACCTCTCCGGATAGTTACAGTTCTACTTGGGGTAAGGAGGTGCCTTTGTGGGTGTGGGTGTGAGTTTGAGGTTTTGCCTCATGTTCTGAGAATAGGTAGGTAAGGCAGTTTGTTTGGTTTGGAGTGGACTGTGTCTAGTAAGTCGTTTGACAAGACGAGTGTTTCTATGTCTGTGTATCTCACTGTGTCCGTGGTTGTAGACATTAGAAAAGAGAATGCATCAATGGATGTCTCCTGTCTAGTAGAAAGCTTCCCAGCATTCATCATGCCCAGTTGATAATGGACTGTGGCTTGCCTTATGGTTGGGCCAAACCTGCTATCTTCTTAAGTTCCTGTTTTCTTCATGAATTCTGGCCACTCTCCAGAAGAGGCTCATGGTTTTGTGTCCAAGATATGTACCACCTTCAAGCTCTGTGACATGGCCATGTACTGGATAGCTGAATTTAATTGGGAGTATCTCAGAAAACTCAGATATCAGTGTGACCAGTAAAGTCTCAATTGAGAAACCCAGCTTTGGGCCTGCTGTTGTCCTGAAAGTCAGGTAGGTCTTTGCCTCAGGCCAAACTTTGTGAAGCCTGAAGAAAACAGTTTTCAAATGGAAATGAATGGGCATCACCTGTGGCTCTTTGCTTAATTGCTTTGGTAAGGGATGGGTCTGAATCAGCCTCTTGGCCCTGTGTGAGGCTTTGGCTTATATTCCCACCACCTGATTGATCTAAAGAAAGATCCCATGTGTGCATCCTAAACCATAATGGCCAAAAGAGCAGTTATTGTTGATGAAGTCTCTCACCTTCCTCTGTAAGGTTCTTGACTTCTATCAAGTGAGAATAGGGATCCTTTGTATCAAATGAGTTCTTCTAATCCCTGCAGAGCCTGGCCCATAGGTGCTTGGATATTGTCATGATGCCAATTCATATAAAGACTCTAAACCCCAGAGTCAGAAGGCCTCAAATTGGAGAAGTGGAGCAATATTAAATGCAGGCCTATTTGATCCATCCTGGTTCACAGGAAGAGTGTCCAGGCCACCCTGACTTTAGGCCAATGAGGGGCAAGGGAGGTTATTTTGCACACTGTCTTCGGCTGGGCCCCTCATGGACACCTCCAGCCAGAGGTAATGATGAGTGTGTATATGGAAGAAGATGAGTGACATGTGGGAGTGTTTTGGATTTAATTGTGTTCATTTGGGTGGTGGTTGGAAGAGATGACTGGGTCCACCTGGGCTTGAACTCTGGTGTGATTCCCCTTTGAAACTGATTTCTGATTCTGATCTCAGAGAAGTATTGCCATGAATTTTGTTAGGATTTTAGGAGGCCATGCCTGAGAGTCGCCCTTGGAAACTGAGAGCTAGCCCCAGGGTGACTTTCCCCAGAGTGCTGGGAATCCAGCCAGGATATCACATGATTTTATTCTGAAAGACTTGGCAGCCATAGTTGACAGTCAAAACACACATGGACCTCATACTGTGTACCCCAATGGGCCTGGCTTCATGTGACCTGTTGACCACTCAAGACATTCCATATGCTGCAGATATAACCTCTTCTAACCTTGAGTTGAGCTGCATTGCTTGTGGTCCTGTCTTTCCTTGTCTTTTCATACTGTTCGCATTTCTTTCTGCTTGTTGAAACTGTTGTGTTATTGAAAATTCCCCCATATATTTATATTGCTCTTGTATCCTTGCAAAGTCTCCCTTGCAGGTGCAGTTGAGGGTCTGCCCCTCCTACAATAGGGGCAATGTGCCTACCAACCCGGCAGGCCACTGGGCTTGTTCTGAAGGTCAGTAGCAGGTCCGCCGACCTTACAGGTGTGGGCGGTGGCTCTGCCACTCTGCGGGTGCTGGGCCTGTTCTATGAGTGGGTCAGAGGTCCATCTGCCTTGGAGGCATGGGCGGTGGCTCTGCCCCTCACCCTCTCAATGTGTTTTTAAAGTTAACAAATATGTGAATTCCTGTCTCCATTTCTCTGTAGCCTATTCAGAACATGTATTTTTATATGCACATATAGAATCCTACATGGTATCACACGTACATTCTTGTGAGTTTGGCTGAATTGGCAGATAAAAATTGTGAGAAGAGATCCCTCCTCCTAAACGATTTTGGAACTGAAAAGTCAACATATGGGTTACCTTCCTAGTTGCAAAACATTATACATAAATCCATGTTCAGTAAAATGAAAATTTTTGGATCTGTGGATAATATATATTTCATAGTGAATTTCAATTGGCATATAAATTGCTACTTTTTAATGTCTGTGTGTGTTTTGTGTGTGTGTATATATATATATATATATATATATATATATATATATATATACACTCTACAGATTATTAAAAATATGAAATATATTTGTCTTATTATACACTCCCTAAATTCATTCATGTTCATGTATGTGGATTAATAATCAACTTTTCACAAGATTATTCTCAGAAAGATTCATCCACCTGAAATACATATTTGTTTTCTAGTACTGAAAATTAACTTCAGTGAATGGTGCATAGAAATCCTAATAATTCTACAGTAACTGACCCAGTTTAACTTCAATGCAAGTAGATTTCTATGGGACATGATGTGTATTCTGACGTTTATTTTTATTCAACACTGGTACATTACTATTTTATTCAGTTTTTGCACATCATAGGATATATATTTCATCCACAAGTTCACAAATTTATAGGAATTTGTTTCATTTTCAATCAATTCCTGCTTCAAAACACATGTAGACCTCCAGGTTTCGTGACTGGGCTTTTAATGAGATTTCTTTCCAAACACATTATTTTCGATTTACATAATCACTTTTGAAGCAAAACTCACACACTCTTCATGAAAACTCATTACCCTAATATTACCATTAGAAGTATAACTGGATGGAATGAATTATTGTATATCAATATAAGATTTCCTGTATATTTTCAGATATCAATTCAGTCCATTATTGAAAGTTGAAACCAGTTATATTATATATTCACATTATGATCTATTCATTCATTATCTCTATATTCATAGACACCGTGTACACATAATTGTACCAAAGTCTAAATGGAAAGTGAGCATGTATTTCTAAAAACATCCATGTCCAGGTTGACTAATGCTCTCAAATGTCAATCCTATTGGTGACTAAATATTTGTTTCTCCTGAAGATTAAATATTCAACCTCAACCCTGTTGAAAATATCTAATCCTATCACTCACTTTATACTTTGCCTGATTTCCTAATGTCTCTATTGATATCTGCTTTCCTACATATTTTCCCCAGTTCATCACTGTGACTGACTCTTCACATGTGCTGACATTTACATTCATTCTCTACCTGAAACCCTATTGCTAAAGAAATTTTAGTCCAAATCCTATACTCACTCTTGATTCTAAACCTAATGACTATCTTCCTAATCCTACCTACTATCCCTTTTTGAATGGATGTTCTCTTCAACATTCAATCATTCAAGGTACATGGTCCTATGCCATTGTATACCAATTGATCTGAAACAACTGTGCAGGACTTAATTCAAAGCTAAGTATTTAAATCAAGGGCCCAATGCCCTTCTGGGATTCAAATCTTACCTAGACTTCTGTTTTCATATTTATATTTCGACTACATACTCTTATAAATATACCAGGTTCCAAATACCATTATTCATCCCACAGAATGATTCCTAACACAAATGGAACATGTTATTAACCCTAACAATACACTGTTCACTCAATCTAATTTTACAGATGAGCAGGGACAGAGTTTATCTTACAATACAGCAATGTAGGGTATCTACCACCTGCTGAAAATCTCAAATATCCAAGCAGAAATGATCCCTGGAGAAGACGTAGGCAGCTATGAAGGACCTGAGAGAGCAAAAGTTATCTTCCATGGCAAACAAAGATGTCAGGATGAAAGGATGTGTCTGAATCAGCCTCTCTCTTCTTAATGTAGAGAGGATGGTCAAAACCAGGCCTGTGTGGAGAGCTGCTCCCAGGAGCCTATGTTTGATATACCATTCTAACTTGTGAAAGTGTCAGAGAAAGTAGGGGCAGCCTCCATCTCATGGGACCCTTGGAAGCAACTGTTAAGACAAAGTGGTTGTCAAGGCAGTGACCTCATTCAGTTCCATAAAGAAGTGACCTACCCCACTTCTTTGGTGAGGAAACTCTCTGAACTTGGAATCCAGGAAACCAGGCACCCAGAGCCATTCCAAGTCCCAGTCCCAGTGGGCTCACTTGTTTTGATTTACCAAGGACAGAGTCAATCTTTCTTGGTACCTACAGATGTGAGGAAGGCCAAATGCCAAGAGAGCTATGAAGAGGGGGCCTATCCTGAGAAAGCAGGAAGTGGTTCACTACTGGATCCTCACAACTTCACAGAGATGGCCAAGGAGACCAGATCTGAGACAGGACAGGCCATTTCATTGAAACATAGAATGGCCCACCAGTCAGAAGACACTCTGGATCCTCAGAGACCTACTTGGGGAAGGAGTTGCCTTTGTGTGTGTGGGTGTGGGTTTGTGGTTTTATCTCATGTTTTGAGAATAGGTAGGAAAGGCGGTTTGTTTGGTTTGGAGTGGACTGTTTCTAGAAAGTCATTTGACAAGGCGAGTGTTTCTATGTAAATGTATCCAACACTGTCCGTGGTTGTAGACATGTGAAAGAGAATGCAACAATGGATATGTCCTATCTAGTAGAAAGCTTCCCAGCATTCATCCTACCCAATTTGTGAATGGATTGCAGCTTGCCCTATAGATGAGCAACCCCTACTATCTTCCTAAGTTTTGGTTTTCTTCCCGCATTCTGGCCACTATTCAGAATAGGCTTATGGTTTTGTGTCCAATATATGTACCACCTCCAAGCTCTTTGACATGGCCATGTAATGGATAGCAGAATGGAATGGCGAGCATCACAGAAAACGCAGATATCAGTGTGACCAGGAAAGTCTCAGAGGAGAAACCCTACTTTGGACCTTTTGCTTACCTATTGTTCTATTGCCCTGAATGTTAGGAAGGTCTTTGCCTCAGGCCACCCCTTTGTGAAACCTGAAGAAAACCATTTTCAATTGGAAATGAATGGGCATCACCTGTGGTTCTTTGCTTAATTGCTTTGGAAAGGGATGTGTCTGAATAAGCCTCTTGACCCTCTGTCAGGCTATGGCTTAGATTATCAGCACCTGATGGATCTAAAGAAAGTTCCCACGTGTGTATCTAAAACCAAAATGGTAAAAATATCGGTCATTGTGGATGAAGTCTCTTGCTTTCCTCTGTTAGGTTCCTGACCTCCATCAAGTGAGAATAGGGATCCTATGTGTCAAATGTGTTATTCAAAGCCCTGCAGAGCTGCTGGGGTTTTCTCATGACTCCAATTCACATAAAGAATCTAAACCCCACAGTCAGAAGGCCTCAAATTTGAGAAGCAGATCAGTATTAAGGGCAGGCCTATTTGACCACTCCTGGTTCACAGGAAGTATGTCCAGGCCACCCTGAAGTTTGTCAAATGAGGTGCATGGGAGCTCATTTTGGACACTGTCTTGGGCTGTGCCCCTCATGGAATACCCCAGCCAAAGGTTATGATGAATGTCTATATGGAAGAAGTTCAGTGCCATGTGGGAGTTTTTTGGTTTTAATTGTGGTCATTTGTGTGGTGGTTGGAAAAGATGACTTGTTCCAACTGGGCTTGGACTCTGGTGTGATTCCCCATAAGTCTGAGTTCTGAAACTGACTTCAGACTAGTATTTCCATGAATTGTGTTGGGATTTTAGGAGGCCACATATGAGAGTCACCCTTGTAAACTGAGTTCTAGGCCCATGATGGATTTCAAAATCACACTTGGAATCTCATCCAGGATATCATATGATTTTATTCCTAAATAGTTGGCAGCCATAGTTAAGAGAGAAAACACACATGGATCTCACATTGTAGACCTCAATGGGCCTGGTTTCATGTGACCTTTTGGCCCCTATTTGGGAATCCTTGCCTGTGAGAGTTCTCCAGAGCTTTCTTTCAAATGAGCTTTCTCAAAATTTTATGTTTCCTGGATGAATGGGAAACCCACAGTGGCTCCAACTTCATCCTTGAAAATGCCTAGATAAATATCATGAAATTTTGGACATTCCCATGACCAGGGGGCACTAGAAAACCTTTCAATGTTCTATTGCTCATCATGAGTGTACCAGACAGTGCCTTGATTGACTGGGTTTCAAGAAAATGGTGTAGAACAGAGATGCCAGTAAGTTGGAGCCTTCTGAGTAGTGGGCCAAGAGCAGTGGTGTGCGGGTGTGTGATAATACATCTGTGTTGTGGCCATCTGGATCTGCCATTGGCTTTCAAATGGCTTGTGACTGACATGGTGCAGCCAGCAGACCTTTATATGAAAAGGCATCTTGTTATATGGAGACAATTCTGGGCAATGTTGAGAATCAGGTTGCTGTGGACAAGGGGGCAAGCTATGTGGGATAGAAGCCTGACTGGTGCATTCTCCTGTAGACACTGATCCACCAAACGTAACAGAATTCCCTCCAACACGGGGACGATTTCAACTCCTTCTATTTCATGAAACAAATACCAAACTCCCGGTGTATCAGCAAGAAAGACCATGAAAAGTGGAGAATGACCAAAGGGCTTCACAGTCCACACGGGGAGACATTTAGCCCCAATGGCCTTAGTTTACCTACAAAAAGAGAATTAATCTGTGCTGTGCCATGTTCATTGGAAAATAAGAAAACATGTCCTCCAGGTCACATAGATGTAGATCCAGCTTTGATGGTCTCACTACAAAGGAAACTAAAGCTCCTGACAACAACATATATTTCAAGTGCCCAACCTCAGAGGCAGTTACTCAAGAAGTCTTTAGGCCAGCAGAACTCCATGTTTGTGGAGGGTTTACCCTGTCCCTTACTTTTGGAAACTCCTCTACCACCCCCAAGGTTTTGAACTCCTGAGCATTTTCCATTCCAGATATGTATTCACAGATTTTCTAATTCTTCTCCTCTAATTATGTCTTACTTTGGGACAAGGTAATGTGAAGTCATTGTTCTGGATGAGAGTGGGAAGTTTCTTGTGTAGCACATATATGCATACACATTGAATTCATTTTCCTATTTTCTATTCGTAATACTGAATCCCTGACACTAAACCATACCCTACTAGACTCTGACTACTAATCCTAATATGATGGAGAAAAATAACCCAAACAGAATAGAAATACATGCAGTTCAGAGCAGGCATGGTGTATAGTTGGACTTGCCTTTTGCGTGATGAAGGCTTGGTGTTATAAATCTAGTCAATTTTTTATTGAAATAGTTCTCTATGTGTTTTTAAATTTAACAAATATGTGAATTCCTGTCTTCCTTTCTCTGTAGCCTATTCAGCACATGTATTTTTATATGCACATATAGAATCCTTCCTGGTATCACACGTACATATTTGTGAGTTGGCTGACTTGGCAGATGCAAACTGTTAGACGAGATCACTCCTCCTAAATGCTGTTCGAACTGAAAATTCAAACTATGGGTGAGCTTCCTATTTGAACAACATAAATCCATGTTCAGTAAAATGAATATTTTTGCATCTGTGGATGATATATATTTCATGGTGAATTTCGATTGGCATACATAATGCTACTTTTTAATGTCTCTGTGTGTGTGTATTATATATATATATATATATATATATATATATATATATATATATATATGTATATATGTATATATATATGTATTCACTCTCCAGATTTTTCGAAATATGAAGTATATGTGTCTTATTCTACACTCCCTAAATTCATTCATATTCACGTATGTGGATTTATAATCATCTTTTCACAAGATTATTCTCAGAAATATTCATCCACCTGAAATACACATTTGTTTTTTCCTAGTACTGACAACTAACTTCAGGGGATCATATGATGGCCCCAATGGGAGTTCATCATCCCCGTGTACCACATCACTGTGTGGAGAATGACGAGTTAGAAAGGCTAAAAGCTATCTTGTTAGGAATTTTCAGCAAAATTGAGGTGCTCCAAAACCTAGAGGAAGGATTTCCATCACTGGCTAATCAGCTACAGGCGCTCAAACTTGAGTGATTTGTCCACAGGGAGGGTCACGCTGCTTATTCAGCAAATCACCCTGTGGCTAGAATCTGCTGTGCGCACCGGGAAACGACCAGATAGCAACGCAAAGATACAGCACTGAAAATTCTGTGGGCTTCTGCCAGCTGTGCAATCACTGTGGTCAGTGCTGAATTCTGGGTTTGAGACGGGGGAAGGAAGCAGTCCAATTCGGTTCTCCACACCGGTCATACCACAGAGGAAGCCAGCGGCCACCATCTTGGAGAGCTGACATCACTATCGCTGTTTTCGACTGATCGCATCTCATTCAGCTATAGAACAGGTAATTTCAGGCTGCCATTCACCTGCATCTCGCAGACAAATTACTCAGGCTCAGTGCTAAAGAACGCACAGAAATTTCTTCTTAGAGCCTGCTCCTATCAAAACATACACCGAGCACGGAGCGGCCAAATTCCGGCTCCTGGAACTGCTCTGGCCCAGGGCTAAAGAACCCGCAGAAACTGCTTCTTGGTCCGGGTCCTGCTGAATACTGTGGAGGTAAATACCAACCGATCCTTCATAGGCAGTGGCAACAGGATTGAGATGGGGCTTGTGAGGGCCAGTCAGGACTCACCCGTTGCTTTGGTCACCTGGCAAACGGAACTAAATGCTGCCGTTCGCATGGGATACCAACATGGCAGAGATCTGATGTCATCACAAAGCGGTGGAGGAGATAACTTCATCTATACCAGTGACGACATAAACAGTTGGTCTGTTGGTAAAGAAAGTGACTCACAAACACCCAAGTCTCTCTCACTTTGTCATCAAGCCAGAGGGGCAGAGCAGAGCTGCCGCCTGCGCCTGGAAGAGGCCCAGCGACCCACCAGCGTGGTAGTCACGTCACCACAATTCTCGTAGGGGCAGAGCATTGCCGCTGCCTGTGCCCGGAACAGGCCCAGTGACCCGCAGGCGTGGTTGTCACGTGACCCCAATTGGAGTAGGGGCAGAGCAGAGCCACAGCCTGAGCCCGCGAAGTAGTCAGACCTGCAACGGACCTGCGGAACAGGCCCAGCAGCCTGCCGGCATGGTAGACACATCACCCCAATTGGAGTAGGGGCAGAGCAGAGCCGCTGCCCGTGCCCGCAAGGTAGGCAGACCTGCGACTGACTGGCAGAACAGGCCAGGCGGCCTGCCAGCATGGTAGACACGTCACCCCAATTGGAGTAGTGGCAGAGCAGAGTCGTTGCCCACGCCCGGAACAGGCCCAGTGACCCGCTGGCGTGGTAGACACGTCACCCCAATTAAAGTAAGGGCAGAGCAGAGAGGCCGAACATCCCTGCAAGGTAGCCAGACCTGCGACCGACCGGCAGAACAAGCCCAGGGTTCCAACTACAAATCATAATATGATGGAGAAAAATAAACCAAACAAAATAGAAATACAAGCAGTTCAGAGGAGGTATGTTGTATAGTTGGAGTTGAATTTTTCATGATATAGCGTAGGAGTTAAAAATCTACTCAAGTATTTCTTGAAATAGATTTCCATGTGTTTTTAAACTTAACAAATATGTGAATACCTGTCTCCCTTTCTCTGTAGCCTATTCAGCACATGTATTTTAATATGAACATATAGAATCCTACCTGGTGCCACACGTACATTCTGGTGAGGTGGCTGACTTCGCAGATACAAATTGTGATAAGAGACCACTCCTACAAAACGCTGTTGGAATTGAATATTCAGCCTATGGGTTAGCTTCCTAGTTGAACAACATTATACGTAAATCCATTTTCACAAAAATGAATACTTTTGGATCTGTGGATTATATATATTTCATGATGAATTTCGATTGGTGTATATATTGCTACTTTTTAATGTCTCTGTGTGTGTGTGTGTGTGTGTGTGTGTGTGTGTATAAATATACACTCTACAGATTTTTCAAAATATGAAATATATGTGTCTTATTATACAATCCATAAATTCATTCATATTCATGTATATGGATTTATAATCAACTTTCACATGGTTATTCTCAGAAATATTCATCCACCTGAAGTACATATTTGTTTCTTAGTAATGAAAACTAACTTCAGTGAATGGTGCATACAAATCCTAATATTTCTATCATAACTGAACCAGTTTAACATCAATGCAAGTAGATTCCTATGGGACATGATGTGTATTTTGATGTTCATTTTTATTCAACACGGGTACATTACTATTTCTGCAGTTTATGCACATCATCGGATGTATATTTTATTCACAAGTTAGCAAATTTATAGGCATTTGTTTCACTTTCAATCACGTCCTGCTTTAGAACCCATGAATTCCTCCATGTTTCTTGCCTGGTATTTTCATAAGAACTCTTTCCATACATATTATTTTCAAATTCCATAATCACTTTTGAAGCAAAACTCACACATCATTCATGATAAACAATAATCCTAATATAACCAATAGATGTATAACTGATTACAATGAATGATTGTATATCAATATAAGATTCCTTATATATTTTCAGATATCAATTCCATCTATTATTTAAAGGGGAACCAGTTATATTATTTATTCATACAATGGTCTATTCATACATTATCTCTATATTCATAGACACAGGGTACACCTCTTTGTACCCCCAATACTAATTTATACGTCTTCAAAATACTGCTCTCAGAAATGGTGGAAGAAATACTCATGTCATTTGATCTACATATACATTTTGTCACAGTAATATTCAGGACACAAAATGCAAAGGTCACTCTTCTGATTGTACCAAAGCTTAAACGGAAATGAGCATGCATTACTAAAAACATCCATGTCCAGGTTGCCTAATGCTCTAAAATGTCAATCCTATTAGTGACTACATATTTGTTTCTTCCTAAGATTATACATTCAACCTCAACCCTGTTGAAAATGTCTAATCCTATCACTCAATTTATACTTTGCCTGATTTCCTAATGTCTCTACTGATATCTGCTTTCCTACATATTTACCCCAGTTCAATATTGTGACTGACTCTTCACATGTGCTGACATTTACATTCACTCTAGCCGAAACCCTATTGCTAAAGAACTTTTCCTACAAATCCTATACTCACTCTTCTTTCTGAAGCTACCATCTTTCTTCAAAATCCTACTGACTATCCTACTTTGAATGGATGTTCTCTTCGACATTCATCTTTCAGAATGATTCCTAACCAAAATCGAACATCTTATTAACCCTAACCATACACTGTTCCCTCAATCTAACTTTACAGAAGAACAGGGACAGAGTGTTCTTAAAATACAGGAATGTAGGGTATCTTCCACCTGTTGAGAACCTCAAAGGTCCATGCAGAAATGATCCCTGGAGAAGATGTAGGCATCTATGAATGACCTGAGAGAGCAAAAGTCTTCTTCCATTGCAAACAACCTGATCAGGATGAAGGGTTGTGTCTGAATCAGCCTCTCTCTTCTTAATGTAGAGAAGATGGACCAAAGGAGACCTGTGTGGAGAGCTGTTCCAGGGTGCCAATGGTTGATATACCATTCTAACTTGTGAAACTGTCCCAGGTAGTAGGGGCAGCCTCCATCTCATGGGACTCTTGGAAGCAGCTGTTAGGACAAAGTGGTTGCCCCGGCAGTGACCTCATTCACTTACTGAAGGAAGACACCTCACCTCTCTTCCTTGGTGATGGAACTCTCTGAAATTGGGATCCCGGAAGCCAGGCACCCAGAGCCAGTCCCAGTACCAGTCCCTGTAGGCTCACTTGTTTGGATTTACCAAGGACAGAGTCAGTCTTTCTTGGTGCCTACTGATGTGAGGTTGGCCTAATGCTAGGAGAGCTCTGAAGACAGGCCTTTCCTGAGAAAAAGTCAGTTGTTCACTGCAGTCTCCTGACAAATTCACAGAGTTGGCCAAGGAGACCAGATTTGAGACAGGACAGGCTACTACGAGGGAACATAGTATGGCCCACCAGTCAGAGCACACTCCAAATAGTCACAGACCTACTTGGGGGAAGGAGGTGCCTTTGTGGGTGTGGGTGTGGGTTTGTGGTTTTGTCTCATGTTCTGAGTATTTGTAAGAAAGGCAGTTTGTTTGGTTTGGAGTGAACAGTTTCTTGTACGTCATTTCACAAGGCAAGTGTTTCTATGTCTGTGTATCCCACTGTGTCCGTGGTTCTAGACATTGGAAAAGAGAATGCATCAATAGATGTGTCCTGTCTAGTACAAAGCTTCCCAGCATTCAACCTGCCCAATTTATGAATGGACATCGGCTTAACTTATGGATGGGCAACACCTCTTATTCCAAGGTTCCTGTTTTCTTCCTGAATTCTGGCCACTCACCAGAATAAGTTCATGGTTTTGTGTCCAAGGTATGTACCACCTCCAAGCTCTGTGAAATGGCCTTTTACTGGATAGCTGAAGGAAATGGCGAGCATCTCAGAAAACTCAGATATCAGTGTGACCAAGAAAGTCTCAGTGGAGAAACCCTTTTTTGGCTATTTGCTTACCTATGGTTCTGTTGCCCTGAATGTCAGGAAGGTATTTACCTCAGGCGACACCTTAGTGAAGCCTGAAGAAAACAGTTTTCAAATGGAAATGAATGGGCATCACCTGTGGCTCTTTGGTTAATTGCTTGGGAAAGGAATATGTCTTAATAAGTCTCTTAGCCATGTGAGTGGCTGCAGCTTAGATTCTCAGCATCTGATGGATCTAAAGAAAGATCCCATGTGTGCATCCAAAACCAAAATGGCCAAAAGAGCAGTCATTGTGGATGAAGTCTCTCACCTTCCTCTGTAAGGTTCCTGACTTCCATCAAGTGAGAATAGGGATACTTTGTGTCAAATTAGTTCTTAAAAGCCCTGCAGAGGCTAGCTAATAGGTGCTTGGGGTTTCTCATGACTCCAATTCACATAAAGAATCTATACCTGACTGTCATAGGCCTCAAATTGGAGAAGCAGAGCAGTATTAACGGTATGTCTATTTGATCACTCCTGGTTCACAGAAAGGGTGTGCAGGCCACCCTGACTTTAGGCAAATGAGGGGCAAGGGAGCTTATTTGGACGCTCTTTTGGGCTCCGCCCCTCATTGAAACCTCCATCCAGAAGTTATGATGAGTGTCTTTATGGAAGAAGTTGAAGACCATGTGGGAGTGTTTTGGTTTTAATTGTGGTCATTTGTTTGGCGGTTGGAAGAAATGACTGTGTCCACCTGGGCTTGAACTCTGGTGTGATTCCTCTTAGAGACTGATTTCTGGAAGTGACCTCAGAGAAGTATTGCCATGAATTGTGTTGGAATTTTAGGAGGCCACACAAGAGACTCCCCCTTGGAAACTGAGATCTAAGCACTGGTTGGTTTTCTAGAGAGCACTGGGAATCTCATTCAGGATATCACATGATTTTATTTTGAAAGACTTGGCAGCCATAGTTGAGAGTCAAAACACACATGGACCTCACATTGTAGATCTCAATGGGCCTTGCTTCATGGGACCTTTTGGCCATTCTTTTGGATGCCTTGCCAGTGAGAGTTCCCCAGAGGTTTCATTGAAATGAACTTCCTCACCATTTAATGGTTCCTGAAAGAATTGAAACCCACAGTGCCTCCAACTTCATCGTTGAAAAATGACTAGATAAATACCATGAAATTTTTTTAATTCCCATGACCATGTGGCATGGGAGAAACTTTTGATATCCTGTTGCTGATCAAAAGTGTACCAGACAGTGCCTTGATTGACTGGGTTTCATAAAAATGGTGTATAACAGAGATGCTAGTTAGTTGGAGCCTGCTGAGTAGTGGGGCCAGAGCTGTGGTGTGCAGGTGTGTGATGAAACATGTGTGGTGGGGCCATGTAAATCTGCCATTGGCTTCCAAATGGCTTGTGACTGACATGGTGCAGCCAGCAGACCCTTGCATGTAAAGGCATCTTGTTACCTGGAGAGTATTCAGGGCAATGTTCAGAATCAGGTTGCTTTGGTCAAGCGGGCAAGCTATGTGGGATAGAAGTCTGGTTGGTGCATTCTCCTGCAGACCCTGACTCACAACACGTGACAGAACTCCCTCCAGCACTGTGTCCCAGTTGAACTCCTTGTATTTCATGAAGCAAATACCAAACTCCTAGTGCAGCAGCTAGAAACACGACGAAAATTTGAGGATGACCAAATGGCTTCACAGTCTACACTGGGAGACTTTTAGCCCCCAGTGGCAACAGTTTACCTACAAAGAGAGATTTCAGCACTTCTGCCTCATGTCCACTGGAAAATAAAAAAACCATGTCCTCCAGGTCACATATATGCAGACCCAGGTCTGATGGTCTCACGACAAAGGAAGCTAGAGCTCCTGACAACAACATATATCTCAAGTGCCAACCTCAGAGGAAGTTTCTCAAGCAGTCTTTAGGATTGCAGAGTTCCATGTTTGTGGTATTTTTACCCTGTTTCTTACTTTTGGAATCTCCTCTACAACCTCCAAAGATGTGAACTCCTGAACATTTTCCATTGCAGATATGTATTCACAGATTTTCTAACTTTTCTTCTCTAATTGTGTCTTACTTGGTGCGAAGGTAATGTCAAGGAATTGTTCTGAATGAGAGTGGGAAGATTTTTGTGTAGCATATATTTGCATACACTTTGGATTCATTTTCCAAATTTCCATTTAAAATACTAAATCCCTGACTGTCAGGGGTAGAAGGAATTTCTCCTTCATAGAATAGCCTGACACTTACAAGAAACAGCCCCCTGGGAGACATCCTGCCTAGGAGATATCCTGTAACCATCTGTCTCCCTGAGACATCATGGGGCCATCTGTCTTACTGAAACATCCTGAGGTTATCTCACCTTGTGAAGACATCCAGGAACTGCCAATAAGAGAGCTTTCCCATACCCAGTATATAAATACCCCTGTGTGAACAATAAAAATTTGCAGCTTGATTAAAACTCCTGTCTTGCTGTCATCTCTCGTGTCTCTTGTCCCTTCATTACTTCCCATCTAGGTTCACCACCCCCGTTGATGTGTCCTGCCGGCCGGGATATCTGGCACCTACCTACTGGGGCTCGAGCCTTTGACTGAGGGGGAAACCTGTCCTCAGGGAAGACTTAAAAAAGCGGAGCTTGCGATTGCCTCAGCAGACACCACCGAAAGACAGATCCAGGAGGAGAGTGGGGATGACACATGGTGAGTGACCCACCATGGGACAAGCAGTTTCATCACATGATTTGTTTTTGTCAGGCCTCAAGGAGGCCCTCAAGACATAGGGGGCACATGTTAAGAAAAAGGACTTAAAATTATTCTTTTCATACATAGGAGAATTGTGTCCATGGTTTCCCCCTGAAGGGTCCATTGATGGTAGAAAATGGCTTAGAGTAGGAGACTGTTTAAACCATTTTTTTTGTTGTTGTTGAAGAAAAAGTCCTAGAACAAAGGTATATTAGACCTTTTGTAGACATTAATATTTTATAAGTTTTTTAAACACCTAGAAAAATTTGTAAGTTTAAATTTAAAGACATTTATATTTATCTGTTTATCCAATTTAAATTGAACCATTTAAATCACGTGAATTAAAGATCTTTGGATCCACTTTGAAATAGTAAGCTTGCCTTAATTTGATTTTAATTGGAGTCAGTGGTCTTTTCTTGCATCCTGGTGTAATATTTTGTAGTTTCCCATCAAGATGACCCTGCCCCAATAGATCACAAGACCAGACTACTGGAAATTCTGAAGCTGGCCTTCCCTCCAGGGCTCCGGCATGGAGAGGCAATTTCCAAGGCCTTGGTGTGAGATTTTGGTCCAGGGAGCACTGCAGTGAACCACCGCCCTAAAACTATTAGCAAGCACATGGTGGAGGAGGCCTCCATAGGTAAGTGGCGCCTATATAACATCTGATATCCGGTTAAGGGAGATCTCTTCTGATGACAGATTGGTGTCCTGGGGAGACACACATATACTCCTGTCTGGTACAGTAACGAGAATCATTCTGTCCTCTGTTATGTTCTGTAGGGAATTCCTCTGAAAGCATAGAGAGGTGCCAATGGGCACGCAGGAGCTCCTATTCCAGAGCTTTAGCAAGACGTTGCATAGTTCCTCTGTTTTTCTGTTTCTGCGCTGGTTTTCTGTTTTTTTGTGTGTTTTGTTCTGTGTTTCATATGTTTTTTTTTTTTTTTGGTTTGTTTTAGTGTGTTTTGTTGTGTGATTTCTGTGGTAAAACTTAACTGAAAATGGGTAATAAAGCAAGTAAACTGACACCCATTTGGACTGTGTTTTAAAGGACTGTGATGAACTTTAATACCCTTTGTTAAGCAGGATGAGAGAAGCCCCTAGCTGGCTGCCTGGAGCACACCCACTGCAGAGGGCAATGCCTGCTGGGGACCTAAGAACTGAGTATCTCCCAGGTTAACACGTGAAACTCCTTAAAACCCCTTGTCCCTTCAGATCGATAGAATCACAACCATTGGGCAGAGACCCCTGTTTTTCTCCTTTGTTAGCAAAGCAGTAAATCTCCCTTTTTCTTTTTCTCAAACCCTGTCCTCATTATTAAATTGGTATTAATTGGCTTCAAAATCAGGAACCAAACTGTAAGTTACAATTTTTGGTACCCCCCACACCCCGGAACTCTTTGAGAGCTGACTACTGAAATGTTAGGAGACGGAGCGTGCTTGGGGTGGAACCGAATAAGAGGAGCTAATCCTGTAAGTGAAAGGAGGGACTGAGGGACTTCCAGCAGCTGCCCAAGCCCTGTTGCTTCAGAGAATTACCTACTTCCTTCCCTGCACTGTAAGGATTTTGCCATCTCTGTTTTCTTAAAAAAGAGAAAAAGAAAAAGGGGACACTAAATACAGTAAAGTCACCATGGAGACCCTTGATTTTACATTTCAGGTTGTCCCTCTGTGAAAACATCTGGTTCCCTTGTGGGAAAATCTATGGTGCCACTGGTGTAGGAGATTTTTCTCTTATCTGCTCTGGTTTAAAGGCTTCTGTCTGTAAGCCATAGTCTGGAGCTCCTTTCAGTCTGTCTTGTGTCTTTGTTTCTGGATCTTTAAGACATGTGCAATAATGTGTTGATATTATAAATCATTTCTTGGGAATGATCTTAGCTGAATGTGTATCTAAATGATGATGTTTTATTGTAACAATCTGGCATCTGAATGGGTTTTTGAAGCATTGCACAATCTTGCAGTTAAAAGTCGGGTTTAGGAAATTGTTTAGTTTATGATTTCAGATAATTCATGCCAGAGAACTTAAATACTTAGGATGGAAAACTAGACAACTCTACTTCCAAGTTGGCAAGTAACTTCCCAATAATTCAGGCTTTTTTTTCACCAATTTTTAATTGGGTAGCCTGGGAAAATGTCACTGTGTGTACCAGTGCATTAATTTGGACAAGGATAGTAAATCATAGTATGGTATCTGTTGACAAAACAAGATATAAAGATGTAAAATTTTGTAAACTGTGTCTTAAACTTGTATCATAAAATTTTGTGAATTTTGTCTTAAAATTGTATTATAATTTTCAACATCTGAACCTGAAAATTATGGTTGAAATGCCTTAGGCCTGAGGTGTCTGCTCAGAATAGCAGCTTTTTCCTGCTCCTTCCAGACCTCAGCCAGGACTTATGTTGAATGGCAAAAGAAAGAGGCCTGCAAGCTCAGTAGGAGAGTGATCTGAGGCCTAAAAAAAATTAAATTGTATGGTATTTACTAATTAATGGCCAGTCAATTTTTCTAGGACTCTTATTTTTTCCTTAGATTCTTTATTTTTTTTTTTTGAGCTCATGATTTTTATCCTAAAGACCTAGGATGATGTTTTTCTGACCAGTTCTATCTTTGAATAACTGTGTAGTTTTTGAAACATTGCAATGGATATTTCACTTGGAAAAGCTACAAGGCCTTTACTATTATTATGTGTGCACAATTTTGTTATGTGTTGTATGTCTATATATTCATATGTCCGTATATCATATATATGATACACAAATTAACATTTTTAAAGAGCACTCATTAAAACAAAAACGCTCATAAAAACAAATTTTAAAAAGTGGATCCAAAGATCTTTAATTCAAGTGATTTAAATAGTTGAATTTAAATTGGATAAAGAGATAAAAATAAATGTCTTTAAATTTAAGCTTACAAGTTTTTCTAGGTGTTCAAAAATCTAACAAAATATTAATGTCTACAAATGTTCTAATATGCCTTGGTTCTAAGACTTTTCCTTCAACAAAAAAATGGTTTACACTGTTCAATATATTTGTCTAATATATTGATAAATAAGTAAAGTAAATTTGATATGGGATTACTCATTCATGAGTACTTTTGTTAGATATCTGATTGATTTACTAAGGTCTGTATAAGTTTGTACCAATGTCTGTTTAAGATTGTAATAATCAGTCATGTGTTAAAGAGACAAAAATTTCTTAAAACATAAGTTTACCCATAACATTGTGTTTATTAAGTTTTATTTTTTCTAGAGCAAGCAACCATAAAAATTAAACAACTGATTAAATAAGAACTGTTATTTTAGAGCACTGTACTGCCATTTATTTAAAAGCTAAACTTGGTTAATGTAGAAACTTCAATGTAATTGTGATGCTATTAATGTGCTCATATCTTTCAGGTATACGAATCTGTAAGGTAGAAACTTTAAAAGAGCATTATTTCAAGCTGGTGTTCTGAAGTTGTATGGTAAAAAAATATATTGGGCATTCATTTACTTCTTATCAATAAGATATGTAAAGTTGTATGTTACTTTTTACATTGGGGAACAATTTAAATGTATTTTTATGTTAATGAGAGTCTAATCTATATAAAGGTTAAAAACTTTCAGCCTTTCTTAAATTCATGTTTTAAATGTGATATCATATGGTGTTAACTAATGTTCATGTGACCTCAAATAATATATGTAATCTTTGTAAAATGATATTTAAAAAAAACAAAGATCATCTTTAGAAGTAAAACACTTAAGTTTTATAAAGAGTCCTGCCTTACCTGAGATAAGGCTCTGTGTCCCATCTTACTATATGTGAGAATGACTACGAAAGCAGTAGGTCAGATATTATTTCATTTAAAGTTATGTTCAAAAGTTGTTTTTTTTTCTGTCAAGATTTCTAGGATCTCAAACAGGGGATATAATGTATAACTCAGCTTAAAACTTCAGGGTAGCTATTACACGAACTAAGTATTTTTACTCTTGTTAAAAAATTTTATTTTGTAATTTCCTTATAAGTGATCTAAAGATTCCTTGTTAGTGTTTTACAGAAGTGTTGCTTTAAGAACACAACATGGGTTAATTTAAGATAATAAGTCATCACCTACAAGACAGACAGAATAATACAGATCCCAGTTAATAAAAAAGATAAATAATTATAAAGTTATAGACATTAAAGCCCAGTACTCTTAATATAAGGCTGTTAAAATTTATTTGCTGGATGATTAAGATTAGGATTTATATTAAAGTTAAATGAAAAGGGACAAGAAAACCAATATTTGGCTCTTGCCCTCTGAGTCAGTCTGAATCCAGGGAACAAGCTACTTCTCAAAGAGCTTTGCAACTCTGGCCCTCATATCTTCCCAATTAGGGAGATTAATGAGACCCCTGGAGAACAGAAAGCCAATCAGTGCATTTGCTAAGAAGAGGAGAGTCATCAGAGAAGGGAGACATCCCTGATGCTTCCAAGGGTAGCCACATGGTCAAGCAAGACCTGGACCCACCTAGCGCAAATGGCACTAGCAGAACTGAGAAGCTGCTCTCAAGTTTCCCCAGGAATGACTCCCATAAAAGCTCAGCTGACTGTTAACAATAGATAGAAACAAAAGTCAGTTTGACTGTTTCATAATAAACACTTAGGAAAGACAGTTAAAACCAAAATACAGCCATTCCTGGGCATTTTAAATAATAATATTAATAATAATAATAATAATTTTTTATACACATTATGTTAGCCTCCCCAAATAAGTAAGACTGGAGGCTACAAAGAAGGATTCCCAGAAAGGAATGCCTGATAACTATAAAAAGAGACTATCAAGAGGAGCTGCCAGAGGCAGAAATTTTTAGTTTAAGGCCTACAGATATTCCTATCCTACAGGTAGGGATGGTGTTTGCTAGTACGATTATCCAGCCCTGAGTAACAGAATTAAAGGTTTCTATATTACACACAGAGGTCATACTAGTAAAATGATTTTGCAAGATCAGATGATATTAAATCATTAAACTGTATCTTATGGAGAGGGATAACTGTAACACTAAATGTTAAATATTAAGTTGACAGTCCTGATAACTGGGAATATTAAAGCCTGCTGAGGGAACCTCTATACAGTGACATGTTCCAGCTGCTGCAACATTTTTTCAGTACTCATGATTCTTGTTTCTCACACAGAAGAACCCATCCCCAGATGAATTTACAACCTGTTCTTCCCCAACCAGACTTCAAAACGAACTGATTTCTAAAAGGCAACTCATAGTCCCTCAACTGACTTCTAAAAGGCAACTCATGTCCCTTATACTGTGCCCACTCACGTCACTCTCTCTCAGCTCAGAAGAAGCCAAAATGAGTGACGCCTCTCGTCTTACAACTATGGAGCCAAAAATAAATAGAATATCAATATAAGTAATTAATTAAGTCAGGTAAAACCAGGAATCCAATTTTGGGTGAGTTCTAAAAATTTGGAGACTGTTACCTGAGGGATTAAAATTCCCTCATTGCTCTTTCCCTACCTTATCAAAAATTTGGAAGGGACACATTAAAAAAGGGGGAATGATTTGCATTTCTCTGACTGCTAGAGATGGTGAGCATTTTTTCATATACTTGTTGATTGATTGTATGTCCTCCTCTGAGAAATTTCTGTTCAGGTCCTTGGCCCATTTGTTGATTGGGTTATTCGTTATCTCATTGTCTAATTTTTTTAGTTCTTTGTATATTCTGAATATTAGCGCTCTGTCTGAAGTGTGAGGAGTAAAGATTTGTTCCCAGGACGTAGGCTCCCTATTTACCTCTCTTATTGTTTCTTTTGCTGAGAAAAAACTTTTTAGTTTGAGTAAGTCCCATTTGTTGATTCTAGTTATTAACTGTTGTGCTATGGGTGTCCTATTGAGGAATTTGGAGCCCGACCCCACAGTATGTAGATCATAGCCAACTTTTTCTTCTATCAAACGCCATGTCTCTGATTTGATATCAAGTTCCTTGATCCACTTTGAGTTAACTTTTGTGCATGGCGAGAGTAAGGGATTCAGTTTCATTTTGTTGCAAATCTCACTCCAGTAAGATTGGCAGCCATTAGGAAGTCAAACAGCAACAAGTGCTGGCGAGGATGTGGGGAAAAGGGTACTCTTGTACATTGCTGGTGGGACTGAAAATTGGTGCGGCCAATTTGGAAAGCAGTATGGAGATTTCTTGGAAAGCTCGGAATGGAACCACCATTTGATCCAGCTATTCCCCTACTCGGTCTATTCCCTAAAGACCTAAAAAGAGCACACAATAGGGACACTGCTACATCCATGTTCATAGCAGCACAATTCACAATAGCAAGACTGTGGAACCAACCTAGATGCCCTTCAATAGACGAATGGATAAAAAAAATGTGGCATTTATACACAATGGAGTATTACTCTGCATTAAGAAATGACAAAATCATAGAATTTGGAGGGAAATGGATGGCATTAGAGCAGATTATGCTAAGTGAAGCTAGCCAATCCCTTAAAAACAAATGCCAAATGTCTTCTTTGATATAAGGAGAGTAACTAAGAACAGAGTAGGGACGAAGAGCATGAGAAGAAGATTAACATTAAACAGGGATGAGAGGTGAAAGGGAAAGGGAGAGAGAAGGGAAATTGCATGTAAATGGAAGGAGACCCTCAGGGGTATACAAAATTACATAAAAGAGGAAGTGAGGGGAAAGGAGAAAAATATAAGGGGGAGAAATGAACTACAGTAGAGGGGGTAGAGAGAGAAGAGGGGAGGGGAGGGGGGAGGGGGGATAGTAGAGGATAGGAAAGGCAGCAGAATACAACAGACACCATAATGGCAATATGTAAATCAATGGTTCTGCAACTGATGTGATTTTGCAATCTGTATATGGGGTAAAAATGGGAGCTCATATCCCACTTGAATCAAAGTGTGAAATATGATATATCAAGAACTATGTAATGTTTTGAACAACCTACAATAAAAATTAATTTAAAAAATATTAAAAAGCAAAAAAAATGGGGGGGAATGATAAACCCAACCTGATCATTTATTAAAATTGGGAGCCATCTTGCCACAAAGTCATGAAAAGATAATTTTGCTTTCCTATAAATTACTGCAAATTCTGAATCTGCTTGGAATGCCTGTCCGTGCCTTGAACTCACCCATGCCTGGCTCTCTGACCAGATAGCAGCCCTCTCTGAAAATTTAGTGACACCTCATAAATATTGGCCTTCTCTGGCCAGACAACGACTCTCGTGAGTCTCTAATGGTCCTCATAAATTCTGATGATGGGGCCAGCAAAAAAAAAATTGTAAACTAGCAATAGCGTGATGCTTCTCCGAGTTCTGTTATCTGTAACCCCCCTTTTGTGTAACTTACTGGACTATAAAGCTGGGCTGTAGGAAAGGTGGGGTTGCTGTCTTGTTTCTGCCATTTTGAGAGGGATAGGCAGCTCAGCCAGTGGAAAAATAATAAGCTTGCTTTAATTTGATTTTAATTGGAGTCAGTGGTCTTTTCTCCTGTCCTGGTCAAACAGGTAAACACTCCACAAACATGGAGCTCTGCCGGCCTAAAACTTATTGAGAAACTCTCCCTGACCTTGGGAACTTGAAATATATGTTGTTGTCAGGAGCTTTAGCTTCTTTGTAGTGAGACCATCAGAGCTGGGTCTGCATCTATGTGACCTGGAGGACATGGTTTCTTATTTTCCAATGAACATGAGGCAGGAGTGCAGAATTCTCTCTTTGTAGGGAAACTGTTGTCACTGAAGGCTAAGTGTCTCCCCATGTGGTATGTGAAGCCATTTGCGCATATTCCACATTTCATGGTGTTTCTTGCTGCTGCACTGGGGGTTTAGTATTTGCTTCATGAAATACAAGGAGATCAACAGGGACTCAGTGCTGGAGGGATTTCTCACACGTGTGGTGCGTCAGGGTCTCCAGGAGAATCCACCAATGAGGCTTATATTTCACATAGCTTGCCCCCTCAACCATTGCAACCTGATTCTGAACACGGCCCTGAAACCTCTCCATATAACAAGATGCCTTTATATGAAGAGATCAGACATATAGGGATTACTGGCTGCACCATGTCTGCCACAAGACATTTGGAAGTCAATGGCAGATCCAAATGGCCCCACCAGAGATATTTTATGACACAACTGCACACCACAGCTCTGGGTCACTACTCAGCAGGCGCCAACATACAGGATTCTTTCTTCTACACCATTTTCATGAAACCCAGTCAATCAAGGCACTCTCTGGTACACTCATGATCAGCAACTGGACATCCAAATGTTCTTCAGTGCCACTTGGTCATAAGAATTTCAAAAATTTCATGGTATTTATCTAGCCATTTTTCAAGGATGAAGTTGGAGGCACTGTGAGTTTCAATTCTTTCAGGAACCATTAAATGGTGAGGAATTTCATTTCAATGAAAGCTCTGGAGGACTCTCACAGGCAAGGCTTCCCATGGAGTGGCCAAAAGGTCACATGAAGCCAGGCCCATTGAGGTCTACAATGCTAGGTCCATGTGTGTTTTGAATCTCAACTATGGTTGTCAAGTCTTTCAGAATAAAATCATGTGATATCGTAGCTGAGATTCCCAGTGTTCTGTGGAGAGCCACCTGGGCCTATATCTCAGTTTCCAATGGGGACTCTCATGCGTGGCCTCCTGAAATCCCAACACAATTCATGGCAATTCTTCTCTGAGGTCAGGTCCAGAACGCAGTCTCTAAGGGGAATCACACCAAAGTTCAAGCCATGGTGGACACAGTTATGTCTTCCAACTGCCACACAAATGACCACAATTAAAACCAAAACACTTTCACATAGCCCTCGTCTTCTTCCATGTAGACACTCATCAAATCCTCTGTCTGGACGTTTCTAAAAGGGGTGAAGTCCAAGACCCTGTCCAAAATATGCTCCCTCGCCCCTATTTTGCCTAAGGTCAGTGTGGCCTAAACACCTTTCCTGTGAACCAGAAGTGATCAAATAGGCCTGACCTTATTACTGCTCCACTTCTCCAATTTGAGGCCTACTGACTGCCAGGTATAAATTCTTTATATGAATGGGAGTCATGAAAAAACCCAAGCATCTATGGTCTAGCCTTTGCAGGCCAGGATGGAGGTCAGGAACCTTACAGAAGATGGCGAGAGACTTCATACACAATGACTTCTATTTTGACCATTTTGTATTTGTAGCACACATGGAATCTTACCTTAGATCCATCAGGTGTTAATAATCTAAGCAGCAGCCTCACACAGGTTCAAGAGGCTGATTCAGACACATCCCTTTTGGAAGCAATTAAGCAAAGAGCCACAGGTGATGCCCATTCATTTCCATTTGAAAACTGTTTTCTTAAGGCTTCACAAAGGGGTGGCCTGAGGCAAAGACCTTCCTGACATTCAGGGCAATGAAGCAATAGGTAAGCAAATGGCCCAAAGCAAGGATTCTCCACTGAGACTTTACTGGTCACATTGATATCTGAGTTTTCTGAGATCCTCCCATTCCCTTCAGTTATCATGTACATGGCCATGTCACAGTGCTTGGAGATGGTACATATCTTGGACACAAAACCATGAGCCAATTCTTGAGAGTGGCCAGAATTCAGGAAGAAAACAGAAACGTAGTAAGATAGTAGGTGTTGCCCATTAATAAGGCAAGTCACAGTCCATGCGTTAATTGGGCAGGATGAATGCTGGGAAGCTTTCTACAAGACAGGAAACATCCATTGATGCATTTTCTTTTTTAATGTCTACAACCACGGACACAGTGGGAGAAACAGACATAGAAACACTCGCCTTGTCAAACAATTTACTAGAAAAAGTCCATTCCAATCCAAACAAACCACCTTTCCTACCTATTCTCAGAACATGAGACAAAACCACAAACTCACACCCACACCCACAAAGGCACCTCCTTTCCCCAAGTAGGTTTGTAACTATCCAGAGTGTCCTTTGACTGGTGGGTCATACTATGTTCCCCTGATATGGCCTATCCATTCTCAGATCTGGTCTCCTTGGCCAACTCTGTGACGTTGTCAGGAGCATGTGGAGAGCCACTACCTACTTTCTCAGGAAAGGTCCCTGGCATGTGGCCATCCTCACATCAGTAGGTACCAAGAAAGACTGACTCTGTCCTTAGTAACACCAAACAAGTGAGCCCACTGGGACTGGGACTTGGATTGGCTCTCAGTGCCTGGCTTCCTGGATCCCAAGTTTAAGGTGTTCCATCACCAAGGAAGTGAGGTAGGTTACTTCCTTCAGGAATTTAATGAGGTCACTGCCTTGGCAAACACATTGTCCTAACAGTTGCTTCCAAGGGTTCCATGAGATGGAGGCTGCCCCTACTTCCTGTGACATTTTCACAAGTTAGAATGATATATAAATCAAAGGCACCAAGAAACAGTGCTCCACAAAGGCCTGGTTTGGTCCGTCTCCTGTACATTAAGAGAGAGGCTGATTCAGCCACATCCCTTCATCCTGACCAGGTTTTTTGGCAATGGAAGATGACTTTTGCTCTCTCAGGTCCTTCATAGCTGCCTACATCTTCTTCAGGGATCATTTCTGCATGGACCTTTGAGGTTCTCAGCAAGTGGAAGATCCCCTACATCCCTATATTTTAAGGCCAACTCTGTCCCTGCTCTTCTCTAAAGTTAGATTGAGAGATCACTGTGTGGTTATGGTTAATAACAGTTTCGATTTGGGTTAGGAATCATTCTGCAGGATGAATAATGGTATTGGGAATCTGTGATATTTATAAGAATATAGACGTGAGTTAAAAGTATGGAAACAGAAATCTAGGTAAGATTTGCATCCCAGAAGGGCATTGAGACCTTGATTGGGATACTTAGCAATGTTATACTTTCTGCACAAATGTCTCAGATAAATCCATACACAATGGCATAGGACGTTGTACCTTGGATGATTGAATGTCGAAGAGAACCTCCAGTCAAAAAGGGATAGTCGGTGGAATTAGGAAGATAGTCAGTAGGTTTAGAAAGAAGGGTGATAATAAGATTTGGAAAAAAGTTCTTTACCAATAGGGTTTCGGTTAGAGAGTGAATATTAATGTCAGCCCATGTTAAGTGTCAGTCACAATAATGAATTTGGGAAAATATGTAGGAAAGGAGGTATCAATAGAGACCTTAGGAAATCAGGCAAATTATTAAGTGAGTCATAGGATTAGGCATTTTCAACAGGGTTGAGGTTGAATATATAACCTTAGGAAGAAAGAAATATGTAGTCACCAATAGAATTGACATTTGAGAGCATTAGGCAACCTGGACATGAATGTTTTTAGTAATTCATGCTCACTTTCCATTTAGGCTTTGTTGAAAATAAATAAAATAGGTACTTGTCTCTTCCTGTTTTTCTGTATGCTTAAGAAAACACTCTTGAAATCTTGAAAACTTTTTGCTAATCTTGTTCCCAGTATGTGCTGTCCCAAACTGCCAAACTGCAGAATGTACACCCTCACCCGTTTACATGCAAACCGCCCACTTGCCCTGACCCATCAATAAACTTCCCTCCCTGCCCTCTTCAAGAAAAGTATATAAGCTCTGCTTAAGCTGTTCTCAGTGCTCTCTGCTCTATTCAAGTGAGGTCTGAGCCCCAGAATTTTGGACGCTTTGCTGTTGCATGAGACAGTGTCTTGGTGGTCTCTTCCTCCAATAGTCGCCTGACCATTACATCTGAGGGCCCCAGCGAGTTCCAGCAGCGATGGACGAAAGACCCCCAATAGGCTCATCTCAGGTTAAGTAAGGCGCCACTTTCTTGTTTCAGGTTTCAGGTTACGGATGGGCAAAATGACTATTGGTGATGAGCATGAGCTCTCTCTGACGGTGGCTGACAGAAGTGTCACAGAGCCACAGGCCACGTATCTGGGGGACGCCCTAGAGAACTCGGGAAACCGAGTAACAATAGTCTCCTAAACTCAGTGATATTTTGTTTTGGATTCGGTATTGTCAGCCCATCAGGTTTTCCTGGCTACTCAGTCCTGTTCTCAGTATTGGACGTCCATTGCCTGTCTTTATTGTCTTGTCTTGTCTGTGTCGTTTGTCATTGCTTTCACTATTTGTGTATCTTTCATATGGGACAGAGCACTTCAATGCCTCTGTCCCTGAACCTTGATCACTGGACCAAAGTCTGCTTAAAGGCTCAGAATCTTCTTTTTTTCAGTAAAACGTCAGATCTGGAAGACTCTATGTGTCTCAGAATGACCCACCTTTGGAGTCGGATGGCCCCCAGAAGGATCTTTCTACTTCACACTAATTCAAAAACTCAGAGATATTGTCTTTCAGCCAGGGCCACATAGCCATCCAGATCAACAGCAATATATCTTTAGTTTGCAGGACCTCTGCAAATCTCCTCTTCCATGGTTGAAGCCTTTCCTTGTCCCTGTCCCTGCTCCTACTGGTTCTCCCACTTTTCTATCTCTCAAACCCTCTGCTCCCCCTCCTCCACCCTCTGTTGTCCCTGAGTCTCAAGACTCTACTGGACTCTCTTCCCCCTCCTTATGCCCTGCCCTTGTCCTCCAACCCCAAACAACCTCTAAGTGATTCCCCTGCTGCTGACTCAGACTCTCCACCATTGGAGGAATATAGGCCAGCCCAGCGCCCTCCAGGTGACTACCCCACGGCACACACAGCCCCTCCTTCCTTGGAGGTAGCTGGCCCGGCCAAAAGAACACAAAGTACTCGCCAGGGGGGTTAAACTTTGAAGTGGATACAGGGTAAGTATACTCAGCCCTTAAGGCCCCATTGGGCCATCTATCAAACAAAAAGGACTCTAGTTCAAGGGGCTAATGGCAGTAAATATGGGGCTTAGACAACTAAGAGGACCATGGACCTGGGGAAAGAAAAAATCCATCACTCGTTCCTAGTAATCCCAGAATGCCCGACCCCATTGATGGGCACACATCTGCTCAAAAAGCTCCAGGCCAGAATAACTTTTAACCCTGAAGGCCCCCAAGTGAAATTTCTAAATTTTTCAGTAAAAACTCCTATAGTCACGGCTTTTACTATGTCAGTAGAAGATGAACATCAACTTGTCAAACCCCCCAAGACTGATCAAACAGGCAAGCTACCCCGGAAATGGATAACAGATTACGCAGATGCCTAGGAAAAAAACTGCTGGGTTACACGTAGCCGTGAAACATCCTCCAATAACAGTGGAGTTAAAAACTTCAGCCCCCCCATCAATGTCAAAAAATATCCTCTGAGCAAAAAAGCTAAAGATGGGATAAGGCCCCATATTCAGAAATATCTGGCCTTAAGGGTCCTAAGGCCCTGTCATTTGAACTGGAACACTGCCCTGTTACCAGTATAAAAATCCAGGAACCAGGGACTATCGCACCGTTCAAGACCAAAGAGAGATCTACAACAGAGTGCAGGAAATTCACCCCACAGTACATAATCTGTACAATCTGCTTAGCACTCTGAACCATGAGCGGAAATGGTATACTGTTCTGGACTTAAAAGATGCTTTCTTTTGCTTGCCTCTGCATAAAGATAGTCAGTTGCTATTTGATTTCGAGTGGGTAGACCCAGAAACCGGGACGTCTGGTCAACTAACATGGACTAGACTCCCACAGGGGTTCAAAAACTCCCCCACTCTCTTTGATGAAGCCCTCCACAGAGACCCCAACAACTTCAGAACTATGCACCCTGACGTCACCCTGCTTCAATATGTCGATGACCTGCAACTGGCAGCCAACACCAAGAAAAACTGTGAGTCTGGAACCCAATTATTATTATACGAGCTTGCTCAACTCTGGTATAGTGCTTCTGCCAAAAAAGCCCAAATTTGCCAGCAAGAAGTAATCTTCCTGGACTATTCCCTTAGGGGCAGTAAGTGATGGCTCACTGAGACCAGAAAACAATCCATTGAGCAGATACCACCCCCATCTAACAGCAGACAACTCAGAGAGTTTCTTGGGACTGCTGGCTTATGCAGCTTATGGATACCTGGGTTTGCGTCCTTAGCTGCTCCTTTATACCCGCTGTTAAAGAGAGATGCCCAATTCTAATGGACCCCTGAGCACCAGCAAGCTTTTGATAACATCTAAGGACACTGACACTGAAACCCTCAACTTCACTGAGCCCAGCTTGCATTTTCAGAAAGCCCTAAACTAAGTTAAAAATGTACATCAACTCACTCACCTTGGTTCAAAGAAACTGCAGGCATTCCTGAAGGATCAAGAACAGAGTTTTCCACTAACCGACTCAGAGCGAAAGAAATAACTGAACGGGTAACAAAAGCCTGCCGGGTCTGTCAATTGGTTAATGCTTACCCTTCCAACTTTCCTGCAGGAAAGCACCTACAAGAAACCAGACCAGGACAATTCTTGGAAGTGGACATTACTGAAATTAAGCCAGGAAGTTATGGACTTCAATATCTCCTAGTCTTTGTAGATACATTTTCAGGATGAATTAATTGAAGCCTTCCCCCCCACACACACACACACACAAAAAAAAACAACAACAACAAAATAAATGGCACAAATGGTGGTCAAGAAGATCCTGAAAGATATTTTTCTAAGATACGGACTGGCTAAGGCAATAGGGTCTGATAATGGACTGGCGTTAATTGCCCTGGTAAGTCAGGGATTAGCCAGGACCCTGGGGATTAATTGGAAATTACATTGTGCTTATAGACCCCAGAGCTCAGTACAGGTAAAAAAAAAAATAATAGAACCATTAAAGAGACTTAACAAAATCAAGCTTAGAGATCGGCATAAAAGATCGATCTATTCTCCTGCTTTATGCACTGTTTCATGCAAGAAATACTCATACTCCTCTGTTTCCTTGTGTAACCTCACCCCCTATGAAATTCTCTATGGTCCCTCCTCCAGTAAGGGACCTAACCCAAACTCTAAGACCTAACGATCCCTTCCACACACCCTTGCTTGACAGACTTAAAGCTCTTGAAAGAAATCAGCAATATCTGTGGAAACATCTGGCCAATGCCGACCAACCTGGGGACGAGGGGACTCCATATCGATAACAAGTAGGAGACTTCGTCTACATTAGACGACATCAGGTGTCATCCCTGGAACCCCACTGGAAAGGACCATATAAGGTGCTACATATAACACCTACAGTGGTAAATGTAGACGGAATCACTTCATGGATCCATGCCTCTCATCTCTGGCCTGCGCCCTGTCCAAAATCTGACTGGAAACTGGAAAAGACTGGTAACACTTTCAAATTGCGTATTCGCCATGTGGATAAGGCTACAGACTCTCCCCTTGGCCAAGAGTAGTCCTAACCCTCATCAGCCTGTTCAGCAGTAATGGCTGATCACAAATCCTACTGTACAAGAAGTATGGTCTATCTTGCATACAGCCCCTTTAGGGACATGGTGGCCATCTCTCCACCCAGACATTTGTCAGCTGGCTATAGGTCTTTCCTATTGGGATATCCCTGATGAAGGGGATCCAACTAAAATTACAATAAATCCTTTCCGTATCATAGGTAATAGAAACAAACATTATGGATGTAGGGACACGAGAGCCAGATGCAGGTTGGCTAGCCTAGATTACTATGTTTGCCCAGCGGACTATCAAAGCCACAAACAGACATGGCTGTGTGGGGGAAATGCCGACTTCTTCTGTAAGTCATGGGAATGTGAGCATACAGTGGTGCCTGGTGGAACCCAAACTCCTCATCAAATTCAATACACAGCATTGGCCATATTACCAATTACACAACCAATACCGATGGCCCCCAGAGGGGTCTCTAGATCCTAAAATTCTCCGTGACCTTTTTAACTTCGTCAAGTGCTCAAAGGGTGGAAGGAAATTCCCCTAAGTGGAGGCATTTTCCCTCCTTCGCTCACATCCTGAACTATGCTTATCCAATAGATCCTCACCCTCAGCTTTCTGCTCCAGACTCTCTGCTGTCACTCCCACCTCAGCAACCTGATTTCTTCCCTCCAATTACTAGATCAAAAACCCAAACCGCCGGTTCTCAGATTATTGCCCCCTTGCTGAGGTAGCAGGTACTGAGGTACCCCTCCACCCACTCACTACTCTCTTCTCCTGTCAGTGCCCGCACCAGGTCCCACCAGGTCCTCTTACCAGCTAACCCAAAGCTCAAACCAGCTAAGGAGAGCCCTCAGACCCCTATCCAAGATGTAATGAAAATGGCCTTTAAAGTTGCTCTGTCATCACTGAAAACAGGTTACTAAGAATTTAAAGTCCCTCACAGGCTTTTTGGGATACAAACTCCCATCTTCCCCTCTGCTCTATCTGTTCTACTGCTCAAGTTTTGTTGCCTGGAAAATTCCAAACCCCTTTCCCATTATTCTTTTACATCTCTCCTTCCTCATGCTCAGACCCAAGGTGCTGCTCTCAGACCCGCCTTCCCTGTCTTCCCCGTCTATACCAGGCCCACAGAAAAGTCTTAACTGACCTTCTCCAGCAGTCTTCACCATGGCTGACTTTAGGACTTTCAGCCAAAGAGTCCCTATAAAAGAGTTCAATGTAGATAAACTTCCCCTTTTCGTGTTTCCCTGTTCTATTTGGCCACTGGCTGGAAAAATCAGCACTCCTAAGCTAGACTCCCCCTTACTAGTTTTTCACAAAACATGTGAACAAGGCCTCTGGCCTTGAGCTGGGGCTTCACAGACATGGTTACATTTCTAAGATAAATAAGTTACCAAATGAGCTCCATTGTTACAGCTGGCAGTGAGAAAAAAAAAAGAGAAGAAAAAAGCTCTCCCACTCCAGGTGTCCTTAAAATGTTAACTTGCCCAGAACAGATGAAAAAAACAATAGAAACGAAAACTTCTTTTTGTGAACTTATGCAGACTGTGAACTTCTGAGCCCCTTCCCTTACATGTTGGGTACAAAATTCGGAAACTACCTAAATTTGGAGATCAGGTGACTAATTGATTACAACAGAAGCAATGCCCTCTAAATCCGTTGCAACCAAATAGGTATGTTTCGCTGTCTTCGGTGCTATGTTAGGTGCCTTGACTTGTCCGTCCTTACAACAGTATAATTCTATATACTTAAACATTGTTTATGTTTTCATAAAATGGTCAACAGATGTGATTAATTATGTAATATTCAGATGTTTCCCAGAGTGCTCTATCATGAGGCAGGTTAATTTAAATATCAAATAGGGGGGCATACAACCCGGTTCCTCTGGGAACCTGTATCCCTCACTTTAGCCATCCTATTAGGAAAAGGAGCTGCTGCAGGTGTGGGCACAGGAATCACTGTCCTAGTCCATGTGACACAACAAATGACCCGATGAGAAGCAGCAATAGACCAAAATTTAAAGATATTAAAAACCTCCATCACAGTTTTGTAGGAATCTTTAACCTCTCTCTCTGAAATTGTTTTACAGAACATGCGAGGGTTGGACCTCCTCTTCGTGAGAGAAGGGGGCTTTCGTGCTGCATTGAAGGAAAAAGTTGATTTTATGCCGACCATACTGGAGTTGTAAAAAAATCTATGAGTAAATTAAGAAGACGCCTAGAAGAACATCAACAAGAGAGAGATGCACAAAAAGGGTGGTTTGAGTATTTGTTCACACAGTCCCCCTGGTTAACTACGCTTTTATCAGCCCTGGCCAGTCCATTAATTATCCTCATTTCATTGCTAATTGTAGGACCCTGTTTGCTCAACCATCTAGTTTCCTTTCTACAAGCTTAAATTGGATAAGTTAAACTTATGGTAATCAGACAACAATATACCTCACTAGAAGACATAAAATGTGAGACCCCGCAATGCTCATTTTTATGATTAAAATTAACCAGAATAAGAAGTGGGGAATGAAAGGTTAATAAAATATGTACTTTTAACTTCTTGTTTTTCTGTATGCTTCACAAAATACTGATGAAATCTTGAAAACTGTTTGCTAATCTTGTTCCCAGAATGTGCTGTCCCCAATTGCCAAACTGTTGAATGTACTCCCTCTCTCATTGGCATGCAAACCACTCACTCGACCTGACCCATCAATAAATTTCCCTCCCTGCTCTCACCACGTAAATTGCATAAGCTCTGCTTAAGCTGTTCTTAGGGCTCTCTTCTCTATTCAAGTGAGCTCTGAGCCCCAGCATGCTGGACCCCCAATAAACCCTTTGCTGTTGCATGAGACAGTCTCTTCGTGGTCTCTTTTCCGATGCTCGCCCGACCTTTACATTGGTACAATCATAAGTGTGAACATTCCTATGTGTGTCCAGAATATTACTATAATAAATAATATATGTAGATCAGGTAATAGGAGTTTTTCTTCCACCATTTCTGGGAGCAATATTTTGAAGATATATGAATTAGTATTTTGGGTAGAAATAGGTGTACCATTTGTCTATGAATATAGAGATAATGCATGAATAGACAATACTGTGAATTAATAATATTACTGGTTCAAACTTTAAATAATGGATTGAATTGATATCTGAAAATATACAGGAAACCTTATATTGATATACTACATTTAATCCTACCCGTTATACATCTGAATGAAATATTAGGGTTATGGATTTTCATGAAGAGTGTTTGTGTTTTGCTTCAAAAGTGATTATGGAAATTGAAAATAATGTGTTTGGAAAGAAGTCTCATGAAAAGACCAGTCCAGAAACCTGGAGGTATGCATGTGTTCTGAAGCAGAAAGTGATTTAAAGTGAAAAAAACGCCTATATATTTGCTAACTTGTGGATGATAAATATATACGATGATGTGCAGAAATTGAAGAAATAGTAATGTACCAGTGTTGAATAAAAATGAACGTTAAAATACACATCATGCCCCATAGGAATCTACTTGAATTGATGTTAAACTGCGTCCGTTAATGTAGAAATATTAGAATTTGTATGCACCATTCACTGAAGTTAGTTTTCAGTACTAGGAAACAAATATGTATTTCAGGTAGATGAGTATTTCTGAGAAAAATCTTGTGAAAAGTTGATTATAAATCCACATACATGAACATGAATGAATTCAGGGAGTGTATAATAAGACTCATACATTTCATATTTTGAAAAATCTGGAGAGTATATATATATATATATATATATATATATATATATATATATACACACACACACACACACACAAACTGAGACTATAAAAATAGCAATATATATGCCAATTGAAATTCACCATGAAATATACATCATCCACAGATTCAAAAATATTCATGTTACTGAAGATAGATTTATGTATAATGTTGTTTAACTAGGAAGTTTACCCATACATTGAATTTTCAGTTCCAACAGCATTTAGGAGGAGTAATCTCTTCTCACATTTTGTATCTGCCAAGTCAGCCACCTCACAAGAATGTACGTGTGATACCAGGTAGGATTCTATATGTGCATATAAAAATACATGTGCTGAATAGGCTACAGAGAGAGGGAGACAGGAATTCACATATTTGTTAACTTTAAAAACACATGGATAACTATTTCAACAGAAAATTGACTAGATTTATAACACCTACCCTTTTTTATGCAAAAGGCAAGTCCAACTATACACCATGCCTCCTCTGAACTGCTTGGATTTCTATTCTGTTTGGGTTATTTTTCTCCATCTTATTAGGAGTAGTAGTCAGAGTCCAGTAGGTTATGAGTTAGTGTCAGGGATCAGTATTTCAAATTGAAAATAGAATAATGAATCAAATGTGTATGCAAATATATGCTACACAAAAATCTTCCCACTCTCATCCAGAACAAATCCTTGACATTACCTTCGCCTGAAGTAAGTCACAATTAGAATAGAAGAGTTAGAAAATCTGTGAATACATATCTTGAGTGGAAAATGCTCAGAGTTCAGAACCTTGGAGGTGGTAGAGGAGTTTCCAAAAGTAAGGGACATGGTAAACACTCCTCTAACATGGAGGTCTGCTGGCGTAAAGACATCTTGAGAAACTGCCTCTGAGGTTGGGCACTTGAAACATACGTTATTTTCAGGAGCTTTAGCTTCCTTTGTAGTGAGACAATAAAATCTGGGTCTGCATCTATGTGACCTGGAGGATATGGTTTCTTATTTTCCAGTGAACATGAGGCAGCAGTGCTGAATTCACTCTTTGTAGGTAAACAGTGGCCACTGGGGTCTAATTGTCTCCCCATGTGGACTGTGGAGCCATTTGGTCATCCTCCACTTTTCATGGTGTTTCCTGCTGTTGCACTGGGAGTTTGGTATTTGCTTCACAAAATACAAGAAGTTCAACAGGGACACAGTGCTGGAGGGAGTTCTGTCACGTGTTGTGGGTCAGGGTCTGCAGGAGAATGCAACAACCAGGCTACTTTCCCACATACCTTGCCCCCTTTTCCATAGCAACTTGATTCTGAACATGGCCCTAAATCCTCTCCATATAAAAACATGCTTTTACATATTCGGGTCTCCTGGCTGCACCATGTTAGTCACAAAAAATTTGGAAGCCAATGAGAAATCCACATGGCCATAACACAGATGTATTATCACACAACTGCAGACCACTTCTCTAGGCCCAATACTCTGCAGGCTCTAACTTGCTTGCCCCCATGTCCATAGCAACTTGATTCTGAACATGGCCCTGAAATCTTTCAATATAAAAACATGCTTTTACATATACGGGTCTCCTGGCTGCACCATGGCAGTCACAATGAATTTGGAAGCCAATGGCAGAACCACATGGTCACAATACAGATGTATTATCACAAAACTGCACACCATTTCTCTAGGCCCACAACTCTGCAGGCTATAACTCAATGGCATCTCTGTTCTACACCATTTTCATGAAACCCAGTGAATTAAGGCAGGGTCTGGTACACTCAAGATCAGCAACAGGACATCCAAAGGTTCTCCAGTGCCACCTGGTCATGGGAATTTTAAAAATTTCATGGTATTTATCTGGCCATTTTTCAAGGATGAAGTTGGAGGCACTGTGGGTTTCAATTCCTTCAGGAACCATTAAATGTTGAGGAAGTTCATTTCAAAGAAAGCTCTGGAGAACTCTCACAGGCAAGGCTTCCAAAAGAGTGGCCAAAAGGTCACATGAAGCCAGGCGCATTGAGGTCTCCAATGTGAGGTCCATGTGTGTTTTGACTCAAAACTATCCATGCCAAGTCTTTCAGAATAAAATCATGTGATATACTGGCTGAGATTCCCAGTACTCTTTGGAAAACCACCCTGGGCCTAGATCTCAGATTCCAAGGGTGACTTTCATGCGTGGCCTCCTAAAATCCCAACACTTTTCATGGCAATACTTCTCTGAGGTAAATTCCAGAACACAGTCTCTAAGGGGAATCAAACCAGAGTTCAAGCCCAGGTTGACCCAGTCATCTCTTCACACCGCCAATCAAATGAACACAATTAAAAACAAAACACAATCACATGGCCCCATCTTCTTCCTTATAGACACTCATCATAACCTCTGGTTGGAGCTTTCCATGAGGGGCACATTCCAAAAGAGTGTCCAAAATAAGCTCCCTTGCCCCTCATTTGGCTCAAGTCAGGGTGGGAAGAACACCCTTCCTGTGAACCAGGAGTGATCAAATAGGCCTGTCATTAATACTGCTCCGCTTTTCCAATTTGAGGCCTTCTGACTGTGGGGTTTAGATTCTTTATGTGAACTGGAGTCATGAGAAAAGACAAGCACCTCTGCAGAGATTTGAAGAACTCATTTGACCAAAAGGATCGCTATTCTCACTTGATTGATTTCAGGAACCTAACAGAGAAAGGCAATAGAATTCATTCACAATGACTGAAATTTTTTGCGAATTTGGTTTTGGTTTCACACATGGGATCTTTCTTTAGATCCATCAGGTGCTGAGAATCTAAGTCACAGCCTCACACAGGGTCAAGAGCCTGATTCAGACACATCCCTTTCCGAAGCAATTTAGCAAGAGCCACAGGTGATGCCCATTCATTTCCATTTGAAAACTGTTTTCTTCAGGCTTCACAAAGGGGTAGCCTGAGCCCAACATCTTCCTGACATTCAGGGCAACAGAACAATAGGTAAGCAAAAGGCCCAAAGCATGGTATCTCCACTGAGACTTTTCTGGTCACACTCATATCTGAGTTTTCTGAGATACTGGCCATTCTCTTCAGGTATCCAGTACATGGACATGTCAAAGACCTTGGAGTTGGTACATATCTTGGAAACAAAACAATGGGACTATTCTGGAGAGTTGCCAGAATTCAGGAAGAAAACATTGACTTAGGAAAGTAGTAGGTTTTGCCAATCCATAAGGCAAGCTGCAGTCCATTCATAAATTGGGCAGGATGAATTCTGGGAATCTTTCTACTACACAGGACACATCCATTGTTGCATTGTCTTTTCTCATGTCTACAACCACGGACACAGTGGGATACACAGACATAGAAACACTCACCTTGTCAAATGACTTACTAGAAATAGTTCACTGAAAACCAAACAAACCGCCTTTCCTACCTATTCTCAGAACAAGAGACAAAACCACACACCCACACTCACAATGGCACCTCCTTCCCCTAAGTAGGTCTGTGACTATCCGGAGTGTCCTCTGACTGGTGGGCAATACTATGTTCCCCCGAAATGGCCTGTATTCTCTCAGATCTGGTTTCCTTGGCCAACTATGTGAATTTGTCAGGAAAAAGTGGTGAGCCACTACCTGCTTTCTCAGGAAAGGTCCCTCTTCAGAGCTCTCCTGGCATTTGGCCATCCTCACATCAGTAGGTACCAAGAAAGACTGACTCTGTCCTTGGTAAATCCAAACAAGTGAGCCCACTGGGACTGGGACTGGAACTGCATCTGGGTGCCTGGCTTCTTGGATACCAAGTTCAGAGAGTTCCATCACCAAGGAAATGAGGTATGACACTTTCTTTGGAACTGAATGAGGTCACTGCCTTGGCAACCACTTGGTCCTAACAGTTGCTTCCAAGGGCCCCATGAGATGGAGGCTGCCCCTTCTTCCTCTGACACTTTCACAATTTAGAATGGTATATCAACCATAGGCACACACACAGGCCTGGTTTGGTCCATCTTCTCCACAATAAGAAGAGAGAGGCTGATTCAGACACATCCCTTCATCCTGACCAGGTGGTTTGTCATCGAAGATGACTTTTGCTCTTTCAGGTCCTTCATACCTGTCTACAACTTCTCCAGGTATCATTTCTGCATGGACCTTTGAGGATCTCAGCAGGTGGAAGGTCCCCTACTTTTCTGTATTGTAAGAACAACTTTGTCCCTGCTCTTCTGTAAAATGAGATTGAGGGAACAGTGTATGTTTAGGGTTAATAACAGGTTTGATTTCGATTTGTGTTAGGAATCATTCTTCTGGATGAATAATGGTATTGGGAACCTGGTATATTTACAAGAATGTAGAGGTGAAACATAAGTATGAAAACAGAAATCCAGGTATGATTTTAAACCCATAAGGGCATTGGGCCCTTGATTGGGATACTTAGCTTTGAATTATGTTCTGCACAGATGTCTCAGATAATTTGATATACAATGGCATAGGACCTTGTACCTTGGAAGATTGAATGTAGAAGAGAACATCCCTTCAAAAAGGGATAGTCGGTAGGATTAGGAAGATAGTCGGCCGTTTTAGGAAGAAGAGTGAGTATATGATTTGGAACAAAAGTTCTTTAGCAATAGGATTTCAGTTAGAGAGTGAATGTATATGTCAGCACATATGAAGAGCCAGTCACGAGGATGAAGTGGGGAAAACATGTAGAAAAGAAGATATCAATAAAGATATTACAAAATCAGGGAAAGTATAAAGTGAGTGAGAGGATTAGACATTTTCAACAGGCTTGAGGTTGAATCTTAGAAAGAAACAAATATGAAGTCACCAATAATATTGACATTTGAGAGCATTAGGCACCCTGGACATGGATGTTTTTAGTAATCTATGTTCACTTTTCATTTAGGCTTTGCTTGGTTCAATCATAAGTGTAACATTTACATTTTTGTCCAGAATATTATTGTGATAATATGTATATGTAGATCAGGTGACATAAGTATTTCTTCCACCATTTTTGGTAGCAATATACTGAAGACATAAAATTAGTATTGGGCGTACAAAGAGGTGTACCCTATGTCTATGAATATAGAGATAAAGCATGAATAGACCATACTGTGAATAAGTAATATAACTTGTTCCAACTTAATATAATGGGATGAACTGATATCTGAAAAATTACTGGAAATCTTATATGCATATACAATCATTCATTCCAACCAGTTATTCATCTAATGTCAATATTAGTGTTTTGGTTTATCATGAAGAGTGTGTGAGTTTTACTTCAAAAGTGATTATGGAAATCGAAAATAATGTGTTTGGAAAGAAGTCTCATGAAAAGACCAGTCAAGAAACCCTGACAATACATGTGTTGTGAAGTAGGAAGTGATTAAAGTTTAAAGAAATGCCTACAAATTTGTGAACTTGTGGATGAAATACATATCTTATGATGAGCAAAAACTGAAGAAATAATAATGTACCAGTGTTGAATATAAATGAACATCATATTATATATCATGTCCCATTGGGATCTACTTGCATTGGTGATAGACTGGATCAGTTCCTGTAGAATTATTAACATTTGTATGCACCATTCAGTGAAGTTAGTTTTCAGTACTAGGAAACAAATATGTATTTAAGGTGGATGAATATTTCTGAGACTAATATTTTGGAAAGTTTATTATAAATCTACATGCATGAACATGAATGAATTTAGAGAGTGTATATAAGACACATATATTTCATATTTTGAAAAATCTGGAGAGTGTGTATATATACACACACACACACACACACACACACACACACACACACATACCCACACACACACAAAAAAAAAAACACACAGACATGTAAAAGTAGCAATATATATGCCAATCGAAATTCATCTTTAAATATATATCATCCACAGATGCAAAAATATTTATTTTACTGAACATGCGTTTATGTATAATGATGTTCTACTAGGAAGTTCCCCTATAGGTGGAATTTTCAGTTCCAACAGCAATTTGGAGGAGTGATCTCTTCTCACAATTTGTATCTGCCAAGTCAGCCACCTCACAAAAATGTACATGTGATACCAGGTAGGATTCTATAAGTGCATATGAAAATACATGTGATGAATAGGCTACAGAGAAAGGGAGACAGGAATTCATATATTTGTTTAATTTAAAAACACATGGTGAACTATTTCAATTGAAAATTGACCAGATTTATAACACCTACCATTTATCATGCAAAAGGTAAGTCCAAGTATGCAGCATGCCTCCTCTGAACTGCTTGTATTTCTATTCTGTTTGGGTATTTTTCTCCATCATATAAGGATTAGTAGTCAGAGCATAGTAGGGTATGGGATAGTGTCAGGGATTCAGTATTTCGAATAGAAAATTGAAAATGAATGCAATGTGTATGCAAATATGTGCTACACAAATATCTTCCCACTCTCATCCAGAGCAATGCCTTGACATTACCTTCGCCCCATGTATGACACAATTAGAGGAGAAGAGTTAGAAAATCTGTGAATACATATCTGCAATGGAAACTGCTCAATTTTCACAAATTTGGAGAAGGTAGAGGAGTTTCCAAAATTAAGGGACAATGTAAACTCTCCACAAACATGGAGCTCTGCTGGCCTAAAGAGTTCTTAAGAAACTGCCTCTGAGGTTGGGCACATGAAATATATGTTGTTGTCAGGAGCTTTAGCTTCCATTGTAGTGAGACCATCCAAGCTGGGTCTGCATTTTTGTGACCTTTGTGAGCACATGGTTTCTTGTTTTCCAATGAACATGAGGCAGCATTGCTAAATTCTCTCTTTGTAGGTAAACTGTGACCAATGGGGGCTAAGTGTCTCCCCGTGTGCACTGTGAACCCATTTGGTCATCCTCCACTTTTTGTGCTGTTTCTTGCTGCTGCACTCGCAATTTGGCATTTGCTTCATGAAACAAGGAGTTCAACTGGGACACAGTGCTGGAGCGAGTTCTGTCACATGTGGTGGGTCAGGGTCTGCAGGAAAATGCACCAACCATGCTTCTATCCCACCAGCTTGCCTCCTTGAGCATAGCAACCTGATTCTGAACATTGCCCTGAAACTCCTACATATAACAAGATGCCTTTTCAGAGAAGGGTCTGCTGGCTGCACCATATCAGTCATAATCCATTTGGAAGCCAAAGGCAGATCCACATGGCCAAATCACAGATTTTTTATCACACACCTGCCCACAACTTCTCTAGGTCCACTACTCAGCAGGCTCGAACTTACTTGCGTCTCTTTTCTATACCATTTTCATGAAAACCAGTCAATCAAGGCACCTTCTGGTATATTCATAATCAGAAACAGGACATCCAAAGGTTTTCCAGTGCCACCTGCTCATGGGAATTTTAAACATTTCATGGTATTTATCTAACCATTTTTAAAGGATGAAGTTGGAGGCACTGTGGGTTTCAATTCATTCAGGAACCATTAAATGTTGAGGAAACTCATTTTAATGAAAGCTCTCGAGAACTCTCACAGGCAAGGCTTCCAAAAGAGTGGCCAAAAGTTCACATGAAGCCAGGCCCATTGAGGTCTACAATATGAGGTCCATGTTTGTTTTGACTCTCAACTATTGCTGCCAAGTCTTTCAGAATAAAATCATGTGATATCCTGGCTGAGATTCCCAGTGCTCTGTGGAAAGCAACCCTGGGTCAAGACTCATTTTCCAAGGACTACCCTCATGCGTGGCCTCCTAAAATCCCAACACAACTCATTGCAATACTTCTCTAAGATCAGTTCCAGAATGCAGTCTCTAAGGGTAATTACGCCAGAGTTCCAGCCCACGTGGACCAATTCATCTCTTCCAACCGCCACACAAGTGACTACAATTAAAACCAAAACACTCCCACATGGACCTCATCTTCTTCCATATAGACACTCATCATTACCTCTGGCTGGAGGATTCTATGAGGGGCACAGCCCAAGACAATGTCCAAAAGAAGCTTCCTTACCCCTCATATGCCTAAAGGCCCGGACTCCCTTCCTGTGAACCAGGAGTGATCAAATAGGCCTGCCGTTAATACTGCTCCACTTCTGCAATTTGTGGCCTAGTGACTGTGGGGTTTAGATTCTTTTTGTAAATGGGAGTCATGAGAAAACCCAAGCACCTATGGGCTAGACTATGCAGGGCTTTGAAGAACTCATTTGACCCAAAGGATCCCTATTCTCACTTGATGGAGGCAGGAACATTACAGAGGAAGACGAGAGACTCCATCCACAATGACTGCTCTTTTGGCCATTTTGGTTTTGGATGCACACATGGGATCCTTCTTTAGACCCATCAGGTGCTGAGAATCAAAGCCACAGCCTCACACAGGGCCAAGAGGCTGATTCAGACACATCCCATTCTAAAGCAATTAAGCAAAGAGCCCAAGGTGATGCCCATTCATTTTCATTTGAAAACTGTTTTCTTCAGGCTTCAAAAAGGGGTGGCCTGAGTCAAAGAACTTCCTGACATTCAGGGCAACAGACAAATAGGTAAGCAAAAGACCCAAAGCAGGGTTTCTCCATTGAGACTCTCCTGGTCCCAATGATATCTGTGTTTTCTGACATGCTCTCATTCCCTTCAGCTATCCAGTACATAGCCATGTCACAGATCTTGGAGGTGGTTCATATGGTGGACATAAAATCATAAGCCTATTCTGAAGAGTGGCCATAATTCTACGAAGAAAACAGGAACTTTGGAAGATAGTAGGTGTTGCACATCCATAAGGCAATCCACAGTCCATTCATAAATTAGGCAGGATGAATGCTGAGAAGCTTTCTACTAGACATGACAAATCCATTGATGCATTCTCTTTTCTAATGTCTACAACCACAGACACGGTGGGATACACAGACATAGAAACACTTGCCTTGTCAAAGCACTCAGTAGACACAGTCCATTCCAAACCAAACAAACTGCCTTTCCTACCTATTCTCAGAACATGAGACAAAACCACAAACTCACACCCACAACCACAAAGGCACCTCCTTCCTCCAAGTAGGTATGTGACTATCTGGAGAGCCCTCTGACTGGTGGACCATTTTATGTTCCCCCGAAACGGCCTGTCCTGTCTCAGATTAGGTCTCTTTGGCTAACTCTGTGAAATTGTCCGGGACCAGCAGTGAGACACTACCTGCTTTCTCAGGAAAGGCCCCTCTTCAGAGCTCACCTGGCATTTGGCCATACTCACATCAGTATTTACCATGAAAGACGGACTCTATCCTCTGTAAATCTAAACAAGTGAGCCCACTGGGACTGGAACTGGGACTGCCTCTGGGTGCCTGGATGCCAAGTTTAGAGTGTTCCTTCACCAAGAAAATTAGATGAGGTCACTTCTTTCTGGAACTGATTGAATTTGCTGCCTTTGCAACCACTTTGTCCTAACAGTTGCTTCCAAGGGTCTCATGAGATGGAGGCTGCCCCTATTTCCTGTTACAATTTCACAAGATAGAAAGTTATATCAACCATAGGCACCTGGGAACAGCTCTCTACATAGGCCTGGTTTGGTCCATCTTCTCTACATTAAGAAGATAGAGGCTGATTCAGACACATCCCTTCATCATGACCAGGTTGTTTGCAATTGAAGATGACTTTTTCTCTCTCAGGTACTTCATAGTTCCCTATATCTTCTCCAGGGATTATATCTGCATAGACCTTTGAGCTTCTCAGCAGGTGAAAGTCTCCCTACATTTTTGTATTGTAAGACCAACTCAGTCCTGCTCTTTTGTAAAGATAGATTGAGGGAACAGTATATGGTTAGGGTTAATAACAGGTTCGATTTGTGTTAGGAATCATTCTGCTGGATGAATAAGAATATTGGGATCCTGTGGTATTTATAAGAATATAGAGGTGAAATATAAGTATGACAATGGAATTCTAGATAAGATTTGAAGCCCAGAAGTGCACTGGGCACTGGAGTGGGAAACTTAGCTTTGAACAATGTTCTGCACAGATATCTCAGATAAATCGATATATAATGGCAAAGGACCATGTACCTTGGTTGATTGAATGTGTAAGAAAACATCCAGTCAAAAAGGGATAGTCGGTAGGATTAGGAAGATAGTGTAGGTTTAGATAGAAGAGTGAGAATAGGATTTGGACCAAAAGTACTTTAGCAATAGAGTTTTGGTTAGAGAGTGAATGTAAATGTCAGCACATGTGAAGAGTTGGTCACAGTGATGAACTGGAAAAAATATGTAGGAAAGCATTTATCAATAGAAACATTAGGAAATCAGGCAAAGTATAAAGTGAGTGATAGGATTAGACATTTTCAACAGGTTGAGATTTAATATATAATCTTAGGAAGAAACAAATATGTTGTCACCGACAGGATAGACATTTGAGAGCATTAGGCAACCTGGACATGGATGGTTTTAGTAATCCATGCTCACTTCCTATTTAGGATTTGGTACAATCAAAAGTGTGACATTTGCGTTTTGTGTCCAGAATATTACACTGAAAAAAATGTATATTTATATCAGGTGACATGAGTATTTCTTCCACCATTTCTGGAAGCAATATGTTGAAGACATATAAATTAGTATTGGGAGTACAAATACGTGCACCTTGTGTCTCTGAATATAGAGAAAATGTATGAATAGACAATAGTGTGAATAAAGAATATAATTGGTTTCAACTTTAAAAAATGGATTGAAGTGATATCTGAAAATATAAAGAAAATTTTATATTGATAAACATACATTCATTCAAACCAATTGTACATCTATTTGTAATATTAGGGTTATGGTTTATCATAAAGGGTGTGAGTTTTGCTTCAAAATTGATTATGGAAATTGAAAATAATGTGTTTGGGTAGAAGTCACATGAAAAGACCAGTCAAGACACCTGGAGGAATACATGTGCTCTGAAGCGGGAATTGATTGAAAGTGAAACAAGTGCCCATAAATTTGTGAATTTGTGGATGAAATATATATCCTATGATGTCCATAATACGAATAAATATTAATGTACCAGGGTTTAATAAAAATGAACGTCAAAATGCACAGCTTGTCATATCGGAATCGAGGTGCATTGATGTTAAACTTGGTCAGTTACTGTAGAAATATTAGTTAAATCTGTTTTTCAGGTGGATGAATATTTCTGAGAATAATCTTGTGAAAAGTTGATTATAAATCCAAGTCCATGAACATGAATAAATTTAGCGAGTGTAAATAAGACACATATATTTCATATTTTCAAAAATCTAGAGAGTGTATATATATATATATATATATATATATATATATATATATATATATTTACACAAAACACACACACAGACATTAAAAAGTAGCAATATATGCCACTCAAAATTCATCTATAAATATATATCATCCAAAGATGCAAAAATATTTATTTTACTGAACATGAGTTTATGTATAATGTTTTTCTACTAGGAAGCTCCCCTATAGGTGGAATTTTCAGTTCCAACAACGATTTGGAGGAGTGATCTCTTCTCACAATTTGTATCTACCAAGTCAGCCAACTCACAAAAATGTACATGTGATACCAGGTAGGATACTATAAATGCATATAAAAATACATGTGATGAATAGGCTACAGAGAAAGGGACAGGAATTCATATATTTGTTAATTTTAAAAACACATGGAGAACTATTTCAATTGAAAATTGACCAGATTTATAACACCTACCATTTATCATGCAAAAGGCAAGTCCAAATATACAACATGCCTCCTCTGAAATGCTTGTATTTCTATTCTGTTTGCGTTACTTTTCTCCATCATATTAGGATTAGTAGTCAGAGTCTAGTAGGGTATGTGAATATTTCTGAGAATAATCTTGTGAAAAGATGATTATAAATCCACATTCATGAATATGAAAAATTTAGGATGTGTAAAATAATACACATATATTTCATATTTTGAAAAATCTGGAGAGTGTATGTATATATATATATATATATATATATATATATATATATATATATATATATACACACACACACACACAAACATTCACAGACATTAAAAAGTAGCACTATATGCCAATTTAAAATCACCATGAAATATATATCATCCACAGATCCAAATAAATTCATTTTACTGAACATCGATTTATGTATAATGTTGTTCAACTAGGAAGCTCACCCACAGGTTGAATTTTCAGTTCCAACAGCGTTGAGGAGGAGTGATCCCTTTTCACAATTTGTATCTGCCAATTCAGCCACCACACAAGAATGTACGTGTGGTAACAGGTAGGATTCTAAATGTGCATATAAAAATACAGGTGCTGAATAGGCTTCAGAGTAAGGGAGACAGGAATTCACATATTTCTTAACTTTTAAAATACATGGAGAACTATTTCAAAAAAAATTGACAAGATTTAAAACTCCTACATTATATAATTCAAAAGGCAAGCCCAACTATCCACCATGCCTCCTCTGAACTGCTTGTAGTTCTATTCTTTTGGGGGTATTTTTCTCCAACATATTAGGATTAGTAGTCAGAGTCTAGTAGGGTATGTGTTAATGTCAGTGATTCAGTATTTTGAATGGAAAATAGGAAAATGAATTCAATGTGTATGCAAATATGTGCTTCAGAAAAATCTTCCCACTCTCATCCAGAACAATCCCTTGACATTACCTTCGCCCCAAGTAAGACACAATTAGAGGAAAAGAGATAGAAATTATGTGAATACATATCTGAAATGGAAATTGATCAGGAGTTCACAACCATGGAGGTGGTAGAGGAGTTTTCAAAAGTAAGGGACAGGGTAAGCACTCCACAATCACAGAGCTCTGCTGGCCTAAAGACTTCTTGAGAAACTGCCTCTGAGTTTGGGCACTTGAAATATATGTTGTTTTCAGGAGCTTTTGCTTCCTTCTAGTGAGACGATCAAAGCTGGGTCAGCATCTATGTGACCTGGAGGACATAAATTGTAATATTCCAATGAACATGAGGGAGCAGTGCTGAATTCTCTCTTTGTAGGTATACTATGGCCACTTGGGGCTAAGTGTGTCCCCGCGTGGACTGTATATTCATTTGTTCCTCTTCCACTCTTCATTGTGTTTCTTGCTGCTGCACTGCGACTTTGGTATTTGCTTCACGAAATACATGGAGTTCAACTAGCCCGTGTGGACTGTGAAGCCATTTAGTAATCCTCCACTTTTCCTGGTGTTTCTTGCTGCTGCACTGCGAGTTTTGTATTTGCTTCATGAAATACAAGGAGTTCAACTGGGACACAGTGCTGGAGGGAGTTCTATCACATGTGGTGGCTCACACATGAGCATTCATGAAACCGGCCTCTATACCACATAGCTTGCTCCCTTGACCATAGCAACCTGATTCTGTAAATTACCCTAAAACCTCTCCATATAACAAGATGTGTTTACTTATAATGGTCTCCTGGCTGCACCATGTCCGTCTCATGACATTTGGAATCCAAAGGCAGATCCACATGGCCCCATCACAGATGTTTTATCACACACCTGCCTACCGCTGCTCTAGGCCCTCTACTCATCAGGCTCCAAATTACTGGCATCTCGGTTCTACACCATTTTCATTAAACCCAATCAATCAAGGCACTGTCTGGTACACTCATGATCAGAAATAGGACATCCAAAGGTTCTGTATGCCACCTGTTCATGGGAATTTCAAAAATTTAAACTATTTATCTAGCCATTTATCAAGGATGAAGTTGGAGGCACAGTGGATTTCAATTCATGCAGGAACCATTAAATGGTGAGTATGATCATTTCAATGAAAACTCTGGAGAACTCTCACAGGCAAGGCTTCCCAAAGAGTGTGCAAAAGGTCACCTGAAGCCAGGCTCATTGAGGTCTACAATTGAGATCCATGAGTGTTTTGATCTCAACTATGGCTGCCAAGTCTTTCAGAATAAAATCTTGTGGTATCCTGACTGAGATTCCCAGTGCTCTGTGGAAAGCTAGCCTGGGCCTACATCTCAGGTTCCAAGGGCGACTCTCATGCATGGCCTCCTCAAATCCCAACACAACTCATGGCAATACTTCACTAAGCTCAGTTCCAGGACACAGTGTCTAAAAGGAGTCACACCAGAGTTCAGGGGCGGGAGGACCCAGTAATCTCTTCCAGCTACCACACATATGACCACAATTTAAATCAAAACACTCCCACATGGGCCTCATCTTCTTCTACACAGACACGCATCATAACCTCTGGCTGGAAGTTTCCATGAAGGGTGCAGCCCAAGACAGTGTCCAAAATAAGCTCCATTGCCCCTCATTTGCCAAAAGTCAGGGTGGCCTAAACACCCTTCCTTTGAACCAGGAGTGATCAAATAAGCCTGCCTTTAATACTGCTCTGCTTCTCCAATTTGAGGCCTAATGACTGTCAGGTGTAGATTTTCTATGTGATTTGGAGTCATGAGAAAACCCAAGCACCTATGGGCTATCCACTCTAGGGCTTTGAAGAACTCATTTGACCCAAATGATCCCTATTCTCACTTGACGGAAGTCAGGAACTGAAAAGGTCGGGCGAACTTCGGAGGAAAAGACCACCAAGAGACTGTCTCATGCCACAGCAAAGGGTTTATTGGGGGTCCAGCATGCTGAGGTTCAGAGCTCACTTCAGAGGAGCAAAGAACAAAGAGCCCCGAGAACAACTTGAGCAGAGTTTATATACATTCTTTAGAGAGGACAGGGACTTTACATACATCATAGCCTCCTTTAGAAAATCATCATATACCGCGGGAAAATCAAATAATAACTCTAAAACATGATTAGCACATTCATTGGCGGGAACAGGTTGGGCAGCGGGTGATTGGTCAGCCGTGAGAAGGAGTATACATTTAAACTGATTGGTTGAAGCACTGAGATGTATACGTGCAGATCTGCATGGTTTCTGGGAAGGGGTGGTTAAGTAACGAGGTGGTCAGGGAAGATTTCAACACACATCTAATGGGAAGATCCGGGAATTGTCTTAAGTGCCACAGGAATTTCAGGTTCTGAGTGCAGCTTGGAAAATGTACAAAACCTGGTTCTTTACGTTTCAATTTCAATTTCTTTTATTCTTTCATTTCCCACCCCTTTTTCTGACTACTTTTAATCTTAAAAGTAATGAATCAAAATTATTGTGGGGTTTCACATTCTATTCCTACCAGTGCAGCATATTTCTGTCTGATTATCATGAGTTTCACCTGCCTAATCTGAGCCTGGAGAAAGGAAACTATGTGGTTAAGCAAACAAGGTCCCACAGTTAGCAACACCATAAGGATGATCAGGGGTCCAGCTAAGTCTGATATTAGTGTAGTTACCAGGGGTACTGGGTTAACCATGACTCAAAGCACCCTTGTTGAATCTCCCATTCTCTCTGGCGCTCTTCAAGGTATTTTCTTAATTTACTCATGAATTATTTTGCAACTCCAATATGGTCAGCATAAAAACAACATTCTTCTCTCAGTGCAACACAGAGGCCCTCTCCCTCATCAAGAGGAGGTCTAATCCTCACCTGTTCTGTAAAACAACTTCAGAGAGAGAGGTTAAGGATTCCTGCAAAGCTGTGATGGAGGCCTCTAACGTCTTCAAGTGTTGATTTATTGCTGTTTCTAATTGGGCCATTTGTTGTTAACCACGCATCATAGAAGCTGTTCCCATACCCACTCCTGCAGCAGCTCCTATCCCCAATAGGATGGCTAGAGTAAGGGACAATGGTTCCCCTTGATATCGGGTTGTTTGTCCCCCTAGTAGACCTTCAAATGATTAGGCATTATGATAGAGTACCCTGGAGAGTATCTGCACCATTACACAATAATTTACAGGGCTGTCAAAGACCTGGGCTGAAATACAAGGAGTTCTGACTGTGTGGAGTTCAGTACCATAAAGGTTCCTTTAATTAGTTTCCAGGGGGAGGAGTCAGATGTACTCTGTACTGGGGAAGTAGGCAAAGACGGAATCCAGGAAGTATTAGATGGTAGAGGGGTTCTGGTAGATCTAGGCATGGAAGGTTTAGGAGGCTTAATTCCTGGCTTGAGGGGATTGGGTCCTATTGCTGTGGGATTTTCTTTCTTTTTAAGCCAGACGGTGAACCAGAGACCAAATTCATCACCTGGGCCATAAATATAGAATCGCATTCCCCACGTATTTCCCATAGGCCAGGTTTTTCTGAGGTAGCCCCTTCCTTTGGAAGTGAAAGTTATATTGTGGGGGTAACATAGAGTATTCTTTCCACAGCGAGTTTTTGACACCACTGGGCTAGCAGCACATTTCTTGGGATCAATCCAGGTGTCATTTCATCCTACTGGAATCATACCTTTCTGGGGAGTTTGGGTTCCACCATGCAGCTTTTGTTTGTTCACAACCCCAAGATCTACAATAAAAGTCACTGGGTCCTCCACAGGTTTGGGCCTGTTTTATGACTTTGGAAATCAGGTGGGCACACATAATAGTCAAGACTGGCTAGTTTACACCTGAGCTGGGGGAGATGACATCCATAATTCATGGGTTAAGGTGGTCTATGTTGCCCTGGTTAGGGTTTGAGTGGGATCTGTGTGGGGTCCTCTATGTCAGGGAGATTCCAGTCAGGGAAGCCTATGGCAAGCTGACAAATGTCCGGGTGGAGAGATGGCCACCAAGTCCATAAGGTGGCTGTTTGTGAAATAGATCACACTACTTGCCCATTATGATTCATTACTTGCCCTTGTTGCTGAGCACGCTGATGGGGATTAGGGCTGCTGGTGGTCATGGGAAGAATCCATAGCCCTACCCACATGACGGACACGCAACTTGAGATGGATACCAGTCTGTAGAAGTTTCCAGCCAGAGTCTGTACAGGGCTCAGGCATGAGATGGGAGGCATTGATCCAGGAAGTGATCCCATCCACTTTCACCACTGTGGGTGTTATAAGCAGCACCTGGTATGGTCCTTTCCAGTGGAGTTCCAGGGATGACACCTGACGCCATCTCACGTAGACGAAGCCTCCCACTTGATATCAATGTGGGGTTCCCTCGTCTCCAGTCTGATAAGCAGAGGCCAAATGTTTCCACAGGTATCGCTGGGTGCCAGGTTTGTTAAAGGGCTTTAAATCTGTCAAGCAAGGGGGTGTGAAAGGAATCATTAAGTCTCATATTTGGGATTAGGTCCCCTACTGGAGGAAGGGCACCATTGAGAATTTCATAAGAGGTGAGGTTACACAAAGAGGCGGAGGGGGTAGTTCTTTCACAAAACAGTGCATAAGGTTGGAGCATAGTCCAATTTTTTATGCCAGTATCCAAGCTTAATTTTGTTAAGTACTCTTTGATGGTTCTATTCATCCTTTCTACCTGTCCTGAGCTATAGGGTCTATAAGCACAATGTAACTTCCAATTAATCCCCAGGGTCCTGGCAAATCCCTTACTTTCCTGGGGCATGAATGCCGGTCCGTTAGCGGACCCTATTACCTTAGGCAGGCCGAACCTTGGAAAAATGTCTTCTACGATCTTTTTGACTACCATCTGAGCTGTTTCTTTCTTCATGGGGAAGGCTTCGACCCATCCTGAAAAAGTATCTACAAAGACTAGGAGATATTTAAGTTCATACCTTGCTGGCTTAATTTCAGTAAAGTTCAATTCCCAGAATTGTCTTTGTCTGGTTCCTCATAAGCGCTTCCCTGCAGGAAGCTTGGATGGGTAAGCATTAACTACTTGGCAGACTTGACAAGCTCTAGTCACCTGCTCAGCTATTTCTTTCCTCTGTGAGTCAGTCAATAATAAGTCCTTTCTCTGGTCCTTTAAGAGTGCCTATATCTTCTCTGAGTCTAAGTGGGTGAGCTGGTGTACGTCTTTGACATAAAGGTGGGCTTTTTGAAATTGTAAACTTGGCTCTGTAGGATCCCAGAGTTCTGTATCTGTCTCCTCAGATGATAAGTTGCCTGAATGTTCTGGTGCGGCCAAGTCTCCTGATTGTTGTTCCCCCTGGTGTGGAAAAAGTTAACACAGTCACTCCATTTAGGGCTGCCAATTAAGCTTCCTCATCTGCCCTTCTTTTTCCAACCGCCACGGGTTCGTTTCCCTTCTGGTGCCCTGGGCAGTGCACTATAGCTAGTTCCTTAGGGCCCTGCACTGCTGAGAGAAGTTGGAGGATCTCATCTTTGTTCTTTATTTCTTTCCAGGTGGAGGTTAATAACCCCCTTTGCTGGTAAATAGCCCCGTGCACATTTGCAGTGGCAAATGCATAGCGGCTATCAGTGTATATGGTGGCCCTTTTGCCTGTTGCTAGTTCCAATACTTTCGTAAGGGCAATCAGTTCTGCTTTTTGGGCTGATGTCAGTTCTGGGAGACCAGAGGAACAGATGACATTAATTTTGCTAACTACTGCTTCTCCAGCCCACCGCTTACCATCTTGGAGGAAGCTGCTGCCATCCATAAACCATACAACTTCAGGGCAAGGCAGTGGCTGATCCTTCAAGTCTCGTCGTATACTGGTTTCCTCTGCCAGTATGTGTTGACACTCATGAGCGACGGGTCTTGATGATTTTTCTGGCAGCAGTGTAGCCGGGTTGAGTGGAGCAGTGGGTCCCAGCGTGATTCTGTCTTTTTCAAGCAAGAGGTTCTGGTAGTGGGTTATTCTAGAGTTTGATAGCCACATCTCTGGAGGCTGACAGATGATGCACTCCAGGGCATGGGGGACTATAATCGTTAGCTTCTGTCCCAACGTTAATTTATCAGCATCTTTTATTAGAAGGGCTGCCGCTGCTATAGCTCTTAAGCAATGGGGCGACCCACTAGCCACTGGGTCCAGTTTATTTGATAAGTATTCTACCGGCCTTTTCCAAGGTCCCAAAGTCTCAGTGAGCACAACCCGTGCTATTCCTTTCTTTTCCTCGATGTAGAGACTGAAGGGTTTTTCTATATCTGGGAGTGCTAAGGCCGGAGCAGATAGCAGCACCTTTTTTCTGACATTATCAAAAGCTTGTTGGTGCTCAGGGGTCCATTGGAAGTGGGCATCCCCCTTTATCAGCGGGTATAAAGGGGCAGCCAGAGACGCGAACTCAGGAATCCATAACCTGCAAAAGCCGGCAGTCCCAAGAAACTCCCTGAGTTGTCTCTTATTAGATGGGGGCAGTATCTGCACAAAGGTTCGTTTTGTGGGCTCAGTGAGCCATCCTTTGCCACCCCTAAGAGAATAACCCAGGAAGATTACTTCTTGCTGACAAATTTGGGCCTTTTTGGCAGAAGCCCTATATCCAAGCCGAGCAAGCTTGGAAAATAATGCTTGGGTCCCAGACTCATAGTTCTTTTTGGTGTCGGCTGCCAGTAGCAGACCATCCACATATTGGAGTATGGTGACATCGGGGTGTGCAGTTTTGAAGTCATTGAAGTCCTTGTGGAGGGATTCATCAAAGAGAGTGGAAGAGTTTTTGAACCCCTGTGGGAGTCTAGTCCAGGTTAGTTGGACAGATGTTCCTTTTTCGGGGTCTATCCACTCAAAAGCAAACAGCAACTGACTGTCCTTATGTACGGGCAAGCAAAAGTGAGCATCTTTTAAGTCTAGCACAGTGTACCATTCCTGCTCCAGATTCAGAGCGCTAAGCAAATTATATGGATTCGGTACAGTGGGGTGAATGTCCTGCACTCTGTTGTTGATCTCTCTTAGGTATTGAAGCGTCCGGTAGTCCCCAGTTCCTATCTTTCTTACTGGTAGCAGGGGGATATTCTAGGACAAATGACAGGGCCTTAAGACCCCAAGAGCCAGGTATTTCTGAATATGGGCCCTTATCCCATCCTTAGCTTCTTTGATTAGAGGATATTGTTTAACACTGATTGGAGAGATAGAGGCTTTTAATTCTACTACTATTGGAGGTTGTTATATGGCTAGACCTAACCCAGCAGTTTCTGCCCAGGCATTAGGATAATCTTTTATCCATTTCTGGGGTAGTTTGCCTGTTTGATCAGTCATAGGAGGCGCGAAGTGTTGATGTTCATCTTCTACGGATGTTGTCAAAGCCATGACTATGGGAGTTTTTACTGAAGGCTTTAGAAACTCCACTTGGGGACCATCAGGGTTAAAGGTTATTCTAGCCCAGAGTTTGGTAAGCAGATCCCAGCCCATCAATGGGGCTGGGCATTCTTGGATTACTTGGAAAGCGTGGTGGACTTTTCCATTTCCTAGGTCCATAGTCCTCTTAGTTGTCCCAGCCCAATATCTACTGCCATTAGTACCTTTAACAGGGGACCATTTATTTGATAGGGGGCCCAGTGGGGTCTTAAAGGTTGATTATACTGCTCCTGTATCCACTTCAAAGTTCACTGGGGTCCCCTCCACTTTAAATGTTACCCTGAGCTCGCAGAGGGGATCCGAGCCCCGACTTTAATAGTCCTCTTCTAGAGTCAGCACGGCGGACTGGCATCTCTGCTTCTTTTGGGGGCACTCTTTGGCCTAGTGTCCTGTTTTCTTTACAGTAGGCACAATGATCTGAGGCCAGGGGCAGCCATTGGCGGGGGCCCAGGTATCCCTTTCTGTCTCCCTGCTTTTTAACTTCTGGAATATTTGGTGCTCTGACCAGAACCTTAGTCAATGCTTTAGTCTGCCTTTTGCTCCTTTCATCCTCCTTTTGTTCCCTTTCCGTCTTTCTCCTCTGTTCCCTTTCCTCCTCAGTTTCTCTCTTATAATATACTTTCTCAGCATCTCTTACTAAATCTCTCAAGGTCTTATCTTGTAATACATCTAGACGTTGTAACTTTCTCTTAATATCTAGGGCAGCCTGCTCGATAAAGGCCATTGCAACAGATGCTTGTTCATCCTCTGCCTGAGGATCAAAAGGAGTATATTTCCTATATGCTTCCATAATTCTCTCCAGAAACATAGAGGGAGACTCATTAGGCCCTTGGATAATCTCTCTTACCTTGGCCAAATTAGTCGGCCCTCTGGCGGCCACTCGGAGACCCGCTATTAGAGTCTGGCGATAAGTGGACAGATGCTACCTACATTTAAAGGTGTTTGGGTGCCAGTTGGATCGGTTCATTGGCCCGTAGGGACGGAGAGAAAGCATCATAGGGGCTTCCGAGTTTTCTATTATCCGTCACCTGCGGGTTCCTTTAGGTGGCCCAGCTTCCTCCAGGGGAGGAGGGGTTGCTGCTGCTGCAGAGAAGTCCCCTGGAGTGCTTGGGTCTGGCCCAATTGCCTCTAGCGGCGGAGAGGCTGAGTCAGCGGCGAGAATATCATCTGGAACGTGTTGGGGGTTGGAGAGCGAGGGTAGAGGATAAGGAGGGGGAGGAGTGTCCAGTCTTGTGACTCAGGGAGAATGGAAGGAAGAGGGGGAGGAGTGGAAGGTTTGAATGATAGGATGCTGGGGGAAGGGGTATATGGCTGTTGAAATGGGTGGCCACGTGGCCCCGGCTGAAAGACAATATCTCTGACTTTTCGGATTAGAGGGAAGTAGAAGGATCCTTCTGAGGGGCCACCTGACTCCGAGAATGGGCCATTCTGAAGCACAGAGAATCTGCCAGGTACGGCATTTTACTGAAAAAGAAAGATTCTGGGCCCTTGAGCGGACATCAGTCCAATGATCAAGTGTCAGGGACAGAGAAGTGGAAGTGCTTTGTCCCATAATGAGAGTTACTCAAACAGGGACAGTGAAGACACAAACGCAACACAGACAAAGACAAACAGTAAACGTTTAACATGAGTCCAAGACAAAGATTAGAACTGAGTAACTGCCAAAACCTGTTGGGTTAGACAATAAAGACAGCCCGTAAACTCAACATGAGTTCAGAACAATGACCAAAACTCAGTAGCCGGCAAAACCTGATGGGCTGGCGAACCGAATCCTGAAGGAAAATATAAACGAGTTGAGGAAATTAGTATTCCTTGATTTCTCTAGTCCTCTGGAGTGTCCCCCAGGAAAGTGGCCTGTAGCTCTGTGACACATCTGTCAGCCACCATCAGAGAGAACTATTGCTCTTCACTGACAGCCACTTTGCCAATCCATAACCTGAAACCCAAAACCAGAAAGAGGTGCCTTACTTACCCCTAGAGGAGTCCATTGGGGTCTTTCGTCCGCCGCTGCCGGATATCTCACCTGGGGCCTCCAGATGAATAGGTGGGGCGAACGTCAGAGAAAAAGACCACCAAGAGGCTTTCTCATGCAACAGCAAAGGTTTTATTGGGGGTCCAGCATGCTGGGGCTCAGAGCTCATTTTAGAGGAGCAAAGAACAAAGAGCCCTGAGAACAACTTGAGCAGAGTTTATATACATTCTTTAGTGAGGGCAGGGACTTTACATACATCATAGCCTCCTTTAGCAATTCATCATATACCATGGGAAAATCAAATAACAACTCTAAAGCATGATTAGCACTTTCATTTGCGGGAACAATTCGGGGAGGGGGTGATTGGTCAGCCCTAAGAAGGGGTATACATTTAAACTGATTGGTTGAATACCTGAGATGTATACTTGCTGAGCCGCAGGGATTCTGGGAAAGGGTTGTTAAGTAACTAGGTAGTCAGGGAAGATTTCAACACACATCTATTGGGCAGATCCGGGAATTGTCTAAACTGCCACAGGAAAGTGCAGCTTGGAAAGTTTACAAACCTGGTTCTTTACATTTCAATTTCAATTTCAATTTCTTTTATTCTTTCTGAACCTTACAGAGAAAGGCAAGAGACTTAATCCACAATGACAGCTCTTTTGGCCATTTTGGTTTTGGATGCACACATGGGATCTTTCTTTCGATCCATCTGGTGCTGATAATCTAAGTCACAGCCTCACACAGGGCCAAGAGGCTAATTAAGACACAACCATTTTCAAAGCAATTACTACTCTGAGGTCAGTTACAGAACTCAGTCTCTGAGGAGAATCACACCAGTGTTCAAGGCTAGGTGCACCCAGTCATCTTTTCCAACCACCACATAAATGACCACAATTAAAACCAAAACAATCCCACATGGCCCTCATCTTCTTCCATAGAGTCACTCATCATAACCTCTGGCTGGAGGATTCCTTGAATGGCGCAGCTCAAGAGAGTGTCCAAAATAAGCTTCCTTGCCCCTCATTTGCCTAAACTCAGGGTGGCCTGGACACCCTTCCTGTGAACTAGGATTGATCACATAGGTCTGCCGCTAATACTGCTCTACTTCTCCAATTAGAGGCCTACTGACTGTCAGGTATAAATTCCTTATGTGATTTGGATTCATGATTAAACCCAAGCACCTCTGAAGAGCTTGGAAGAACTCATTTGACCCAAAAAATCCCTATACTCCCTTGAAGAAGGTCAGGAACCTAACAGAGGAAGGCAAGAGACATCATCCACAATGACTTATGTTTTTGCCATTTTGGTTTTGGATGCACACATTGGATGTTTCTTTAGATCCATCAGGCGCTGAAAATCTAAGCCATAGCCTCTCACAGGGCCAAGAGGCTGATTCAGACACATGGCTTTCCAAAGCAATTAAGCAAAGAGCCACAGGTGATGCCCATTCATTTCCATTTGAAAACTGTTTCCTTCAGGCTTCACAAAGGGGTGGCCTGAGGCAAAGACCTTCCTGACATTCAGGGCAAAAGATCAATAGGTTAGCAAAAGGCCCAAAACAGGGTTTCTCCACTGAGGCTTTTCTGGTCACACTGATATCTGAGTTTTCTGAGATGCTCCAATTCCCTCCAGCTATCCAGAACATAGCCATGTCACAGAGTTTGGAGGTGGTACATATTTTGGACAAAAAACCATGAGCCTATTCTGGAGAGTGGCCAAAATTCAGGAAGAAAACAGAAACTTAGTAAGATAGTAGGTGTTGCCCATCGATAAGGCAACCTGCAGTCCATTACTAAAATGGACAGGATGAATGCTGGGAAGCTTTCTACTAGACAGGACACATCCATTGATGCATTCTCTTTTCTAATGTCTACAACCATGGACAGAGTGGGAGACACAGACACAGAAACACTTGCCTTGTCAAAGTTCTTTCTAGAAATAGTCCACTCCAAACCAAACACACCGCCTTTCCTACCTATTCTCAGAACATGAGACAAAACCACAAACTCACACACACACTCAAAAAGGCACCTCCTTCCCCCAAGTAAGTCTGTGACTATCCAGAGTGTCCTTTGACTGGTGGGCCATTTTATGTTCCCCCGAAAAGGCCTGTCTTGTCTTAGATCTGGTCTCCTTGTCAAACACTGTGAAGTTGTCAGGAGCCTGTTCTGACCACTACATGCTTTCTCAGGGAAGGCCCGTCTTCAGAACTCTCCTCGCATTTGGCCATCCTCACATCAGTAGGTACCAAAAAAGACAGACTCTGTCCTTGGTAAATCCAAACATGTGAGCCCACTGGGACTGAGACTGGGACTGGCTCTGTGTGCCTGGCTTCCTGGATCCCAAATTCAGAGAGTTCCATCACCAAGGAAGTGAGGTAGGTCACTTATTTCAAGAATTTAATGAGTTCACTGCCTTGGCAACCACTTTGTTATAACAGTTGCTTCCAAGGGTCCCATGAGATGGAGGATACCCTACTTCCTCTGACACTTTCACTAGTTAGAATGGTATATCAACCATATGGAACCAGAAACAGCTCTCCACATTGTCCTGGTTTGGTCCATATTCTCTCCATTAAGAATAGAGAGGCTGATTCAGACACAACCCTTCATCCTGACAAGGTTGTTTGCCATGAAAGATGACTTTTGCTCTCTCAGGTCCTACATAGCTGCCTAATACTTCTCCAGGGATCATTTCTGCTTGGACCATTGAGTTTCTAAGCAGGTGGAAGATCCCCTACATTCCTGTATTGTAAGACAAACTCTGTCCCTGCTCTTCTGTAAAGGTAGATTGAGGGAACAGTGTATGGTTAGGGTTAATAACAGGTTCGATTTTGGGGAGGAGTCATTCTGTTGGATGAATAATGGTATTGGGAACCTGCGATATTTACAAGAATATATAGGTAAAATATAAGTATGGAAACAGAAATCTAGGTATGATTTGAAGCCCAGAAGGACATTGGGACCTTCATTGGGATACTTAGCTTTGAATTATGTTCTGTACAGATGTCTCAGATAAATCGATATACAATGTTATAGGACCTTGTACCTTGGATGATTGAATGTCGAAGAGAACATCCAGGATAAAAGGGATAGTTGGTAGTATTAGGAAGACAGTTTGTAAGTTTAAAAAGAAGAGTGAGTATAAGTTTTGGACCAAAAATTCTTTAGCAATAGGGTTTCGGGTAGAGAGTGAATATGAATGTCAGAACGTGTGAAGAATCAGTCACAATGATGAACTGGGGAAAATATGTAGGAAAGCAGATATCCATAGAGACATTAGGAAATCATGCAAAGTGTAAAGTGAGTGATTGGATTAGACATTTTCAATATGATTGAGTTTCAATATATAATCTTAGGAAAAAACAAATATGTAGTCCCCAAAAAGATTGACAAGTGGGAGCATTAGGCAGCCTGGACATGGATGTTTTTAGTAATCCATGTTCATTTTCCATTTAGACTTTGGTACAATCATAAGTGTGATGTTTGCATTTTCTGACCAGAATATTACTGTGATAAAATGTATATGTGGATCAGGTAACATGAGTATTTCTTCCACCATTTCTTGGAGCCATATTTTGAAGATGTATAAATTAGTATTGTGGGTAAAAATAGATGTACCCTGTGTCTATGAATATAGAGATAATGCATGAATAGAGCGTAGTGTGAATAAATAATATTACTTGTTCCAACTTTAAATAATGGATTAAATTGATATCTAAAAATATTCAGGAAATCTTATATTGATATACATACATTCATTTCAACCAGTAATACATCTAATGGTAATATTAGGGTTGTGGTTTATCCTGAAGTGTGTGTGAGTTTTGCTTCAAACTGATTATGGAAATCAAATATAATATTTTTGGAAAGAAGTCTCATGAAAAGACCAGTCAAGAAACATGGAGGAATACTTGTGTTCTGAAGCAGAAAGTGATTGACATTGAAACAAATGTCTAAAAATTTGTGAACTTGTGGATAAAATATATATCCTACAATGTGCATAAACTGCAGAAATAGTAATGTACCACTGTTGAATAAAAATGAACGTCAAATTATATGTCATGTCCCATAGGAGTCTACTTGCGTTGATATTAAACTGGGTCAGTTACTCTAGAAATATTAGGATTTGTGTGCAGCTTTCACTGAAGTCAGTTTTCAGTACTAGGAAACAAATATATATTTCCAGTTGATGAATAATTCTGAGAATAATCTTGTGAAAAATCGATTATAAATCTAAATACATCAACATGAATAAATTTAGGGAGTATATATAAGACACATATATTTCATATTTTGAAAAATCTGGAGAGTATGTATATATATATATATATACAAAACATACACACAGACTATAAAAAGTAGCAATACATATGCTAATCGAAATTCATCATTGAATATATATAATTCACATATGCAAAAATAATTATTTTACTGAACATGGATTTTTGTATAATGTTTTTCTATTAGGAAGCTCACCCATAGGTTGAATTTTCAGTTTCAACAGCGTTTAGGAGGAGGGATCTCTTCTCACAATTTGTATCTTCCAAGTCAGACAACACAAAAAAATTAACCTGTGATACCAGGTAGGATTCTATATGTGCATATAAATATACATGTGCTGAATAGTCTATAGAGAAAGGGAGACAGGAATTCACATATTAGTTAATTTTAAAAACACATGGAGAATTATTTTAACCAAAAATTGACTAGATTTATAACACCTACCCTTTATCATGTAAAAGGCAAGTCCAAATATACACCATGCCTCCACTGAACTGCATGTATTTCTATTTTGTTTTGGTTATTTTTCCTCCATCATATTAGGATTAGTAGTCAGAGTCTAGTAGGGTATGGGTTAGTGTCATGGTTTCAGTATTTTGATTGGAAAATAAGAAAATGAATCCAATGTGTATGCAAATATGTGCCACACAAAAATATTCCCACTCTCATCCAGAACAATGAATTGCCATTACCTTCACCCCAAATAAGACACAATTAGAGGAGAAGAGTTAGAAAATCTGTGAATACATATATGGAATGGAACATAATCAGGAGTTCACAATCTTGGAGGTGGTAGAGGAGTTTCCAAAAGTTAGGGTCAGTGTAAACACTCCACAAACATGGAGCTCTGCTGGCCTAAAAACTTCTTGAGAAACTGTCTCTGAGTTCGGGCACTTGAAATATATGTTGTTGTCAGGAGCTTTAGCTTCATTTGTAGTGAGACCATCAAAGATGGGTCTGCATCTATGTGACCTGGAGAACATGGTTTCTTTTTTTTTAATGAACATAAGGGAGCAGTGCTGAATTCTCTCTTTGTAGGTAAACTGTGGCCACTCGGGTCTAAGTGTCTCCCCATGTGGACTGTGAAGCCATTTGGTCATCCTCCACTTTTTGTCGTGTTTCTTGCTGCTGCACTGGGAGTATGGTATTTACTTAACAAAATACAATGAGTTCAACTGGGACAAAATGCTAGAGTGAGTTCTGTCATGTGTGGTGGGTCAGGTTCTCCAGGAGAATGCACCAACAAGTCTTCTATCCAACATAGCTTGTCCCCTTGACCATAGCAACCTGTTTCTTAAAATTGACGTTAAACCTCTCCATATAACGAGATGCCTTTACATATAAGGGTCTGCTGGCTACACTATTTCAGTCACAAGCCATTTGGAAGCCAATGGAAGATCCACATGACCCCACCACAGATATTTTATCACACATCTGCACACCACTGCTCTAGGCCCACTACTCAGCAGGCTCCAACTTACTGGCATCTCTGTTCTACACCATTTTCATAAAACCAAGTCAATTAAGCCACTGTCTGGTACACTCATGATCAGAAACAGGACATCCAAAGATTCTCCAGTGCCACCTGGTCATAGGAATTTCAAATATATCATGGTATTTATCTGGGATTAGGAAGATAGACGGTAGGATTAAAAAGAAGGGTGAGTAAAGGATTTGGACATTAAGTTCTGCTTCTCCAATTTGAGGCGTATTGTCATGCATGGGCGACTCTCATGCCTGGCCTCCAAAAATCCCAACACAATTCATAGCAATACATCTCTAAGGTCATTTCCAAAACTCCGTTTCTAAGGGGAATCACAGCAGAGTTCAAGCCCAGGTGGACCCATTCATCTCTTCCAACCGCCACACAAGTGACCACAATTAAAAACAAAACACTCCCACATGGCCCTCATTTTCTTCCATGTAGACACTCATCATAATCCCTTGCTAGAGGTTTTCATGAGGGACACAGTCCAAGACAGTGTCCAAAATAAGCTCCCTTCCCCCTCATTTGCCCAAAGTCAGGGTGGCCTGGGCACCCTTCCTGTGAACCAGGAGTGATCAAATAGGCCTGCCATTAATGCTGCTCTGCTTCTCGAATTTGAGGCCTACTGACTGTTGGGTTTAGATACTTTATGTGAATTGGAGTCATGAGAAAACCCAAGAATCTCTGGGCTTCCCTCTGCAGGGCTTTGAAGAACCCATTTGAGTGAGTCTAGGAGTTGGACCAAAAGTTCTTTAGCAATAAGGTTTTGGTGAGAGAGTAAATGTAAATGTCAGCACATTTGAAGGGTCATTCCCAATGATGAACTGGAGAAAAGGTATTTGAAAGCAGATATCAATGGAGACATTAGGAAATCAGGCAAAGTACAAAGTGAGTGGTAGGATAAGACATTATTAACAGGGTTGAGTTTGAATATATAATCTTAGGAAGAAACAGATATGTAGTCACCAATAGGAATAATATTTGAGAGCATTAGGGAACCAGGACATGGATGTTGTTAGTAATACATGCTCACATTCAATTTAGGCTTTGGTACAGTCATAAGTGTGACCCTTGCATTTTGTGTCAGGAATATTACTGTGATGAAATGTATATGTATATCAGGTGACTAGAGTATTTTTTCCACCATTTCTGAAAGCAATATTTTAAAGACTTATAAATTAGTATTGGGGATACAAATACATAGACCCTGGGTCTATGAATATAGAGATGATGCCTTAATAGACCATACTGTGAATAAATAATATAACAGGTTCCACTTTTAATATTGGATTGAATTGATATCTGAAAATACATAAGAAATTTTATGTTGATATACAATCATTCATTCCAAACAGTTATACATCTAATGGTAATAATAGAGTTATGGTTTATCATGATGGGTGTGTGAGTTTGCCCCAAAAGTGATTATGGAAATCGAAAACAATGTGTTCAGAAAGAAGTCTCATGAAAAAACCAGTCAAGAATGCTGGAGGAATACATGTGTTCTGAAGCAGGAAGTGATTGAAAGTGAAACAAATGCCTATAAATTTGCTAAATTGTGGAAGAAATATATATCGTATGATGTGCATAAAATGAAGAAAACTAATATACCAGTGTTGAATAAAAATGAACGTCAAAATAGACATCATGGAACATAGGAATCTACTTGCACCGATGTTAAACTGGGTAAGTTACTGTAGAAATATAAGCATTTGTATATACCATTCACTGAATTTAGTTTTCAGTACTAGGAAACAGATATGTAGTTCAGGTGGATGAATATTTCTGAGAATAATCTTGTGAAAAGTTGATTAGAAATCCAAATATATGAACATTAATGAATTTAGGAGTGTATATAAGACACATATATTTTACATTTTGAAAAATCTGGAGAATATATATATATATATATATATATATATATATATATATATATATATACACACACACAAAACCCACACAGAGCAATTAAAAAGTAGCAATATATATGCCAATCAAAATTCATCGTGAAATTTATATGATCCACATATCCAAAAATATTTATTTTACTGAACATGAATTTATATATAATGTTGTTCAACTAGGAAGCTCCCCCATAGGTTGAATTTTCTGTTCCACAATTTGTATCTGTCAAGTTGGCCACCTCACAAGTATGTACGTGTGATGCCAGGTAGGATTCAATATGTGCATATACAAATACATGTGCTTAATAGGCTACAGAGAAAGGGAGACAGGAATTCACATATTTGTTAACTTTAAAAACACACGGAGAACTACTTCAATTAAAAATAGACTAGATTTATAACTCCAAACCTATATATTGCAAAAGGCAAGCCCAACTATACACCACCCCTCCTCTGAACTGCTTGTATTTCTATTCTGTTTGAGTTATTTTTCTCCATCACATTAGGATTAGTAGTCAGAGTCTAGCAAGCTATGGGTTAGTGTCAGGGAATCAGTATTTCGAATGGAAAATTGGAAAATGAACACAATGTGTATGCAAATATGTGCTACACAAAAATCTTCCCATTCTCTTCCAGAAAAATTTATTGTAATTAACTCCGCCCCAAGTAATACAGAATTAGAGAAGAAGAGTTAGAAAATCTGTGAATACATATCTGTAATGGAATATGCTCAGGAGTTCACAACCTTGGAGGTGTTAGAGGAGTTTCCCAAAGTAAGGGACACGGTAAACATTTCTCAAATGTGGAGCTCTGGTGCCCTAAAGACTTCTTGGAAAACTGCCTATGTGGTTGGGCACTTGAAATATATATTGTTTTCAGGAGCTTTTGATTTCTTTCTAGTGAGACCATCAAAGCTGGGTCTGCATCTATGTGACCTGGAGGACATGGATTCTTATTTTCCAATGTACATGAGGTAGCAGTGCTGAATTCTCTCTTTGTAGGTAAACTGTGGCCATTGTGGGCTAAGTGTCTCCCTGGGGGACTGTGAAGCCATTTGGTCATCCTCCAATTTTCATGGTGTTTCTTGCTGCTGCACTGGGACTTTGGTATTTGCTTCACGATATACAAGGAGTTCAAATGGGACACAGTGGTGGAGGGAGTTCTGTCTTGTGCGGTGGGTCAGGGTTCTCAGGAGAATGCACCAAGCAGGCTTCTATCCCTCATAGCTTGCCCCCTTGTCCATAGAAACCTGGTTCTGAACATTGCCCTGAAACCTCTCCATATAACAATATGCCATTTCATTGAACATTCTGCTGGCTGCACCATGTCAGTCACAAGCAATTTGGAAGCTAATGGCAGATTGACATGGCCTCACAAAGATGTTTTATCATACACCTTCCCACCTCTGCTCTAGGCCCACCACTCAGTAGGCTCCAACTTACTGGTATCTCTGTTCTACACCATTTTTATGAATCCCAGTCAATCAAGGCACTGCCTGATAGATTCATGAATGATGTAGGACATCCAAATGTTTTCAGTGCGACCAGGTCATGGGAAATTCAAAAATTTCATGGTATTTATCTAGGAATTTTTCAAGGATGAAGTTGGAGGCACTGTGGGTTTTAATTCATTCGGGAACCATTAAATGGTGAGGATGCTCATTTCAATGAACGCTATTGAGAACTCTCACAGGCAAGACTTTCCAAAGAGTGGCCAAAAGGTCACATGAAGCCAGGCTCATTGAGGTCTACAATGTGAGGTCCATGTTTGTTTTGATTCTCAACTATGGCTGACATGCCTTTAAGAATAAAATCATGTGATATCCTGGCTGAGATTCCCAGTGCTCTGTGGAAAGGTACCCTGGGCCTATATCTCAGTTTCCATGGGCGACTCTCATGCGTGTCCTCCTAAAATCCCAACACAAGTCATGGCAATACTTCTCTGAGGTCAGTTTCAGAACTCACTCTCTAAGGGGAATCATGCCACTGTTCAAGCCCAGGTGGACCCAGTCACCTCTTCCAACCGCCACACAAATGAAAACAATTGAAACCAAAAAAAATCCCACATGGCCCTCATTTTATTTCATATAGACACTGAACATAACCTCTTGCTAGAGGTTTCCATGAGGAGCACAGTACAAGACAGTATCCAAAATAAGCTCCCTTGCCCTTCGTTTGCCTAAAGTTTGAGTGGCCTGGACACCCTTCCTGTGAAACAGGAGTGATCCAATAGGCCTGCATTTAATACTGCTCCACTTCTCCAATTTGAGGCCTACTGACTGTGGGATTTAGATTATTTATGTGTATTGGAGTCATGATAAAACTTAAGCACCAATGGGCTAGCCTCTGCAGGGCTTTAAAGAACTCAATAGACCCAAAGGATCCTTATTCTCACTTGATGGAGGTCAGGAAACTTACAGAGAAAGACAAGAGAATTCACCCACAATGACTGCTCTTTTGGCCATTTTGGTGTTGGATGCATACATGGGATCTTTCTTTACATCCATCAGGTGCTGACAATCTAAGCCACAGCCTCACACTGGGCCAAGAGCCTGATTCAGACACATCCCTTTCCAAAGCAATTAAGCAAAGAGACACAGGTGATGCCCATTCATTTCCATTTGAAAACGGTTTTCTTCAGGCTTCACAAACGGGTTGGCCTGAGGCAAAGTCCTTCCTGACTCAGGGGAAAAGAACAATTGTTAAGCAAAAGGCCCAACCACGGTTTCTCCACTGAGATGTTAGTAGTCACACTGATATCTGAGTTTTCTGAGATGCTCGCCATTCCGTTCAGCTATCCAGTATATGGCCATGTGACAGAGCTTGGTGGTGGTACATATTTTGGACACAAAACCATGAGCCTATTCTGGAGAGTGGCCAGAATTCAGGAAGAAAACTGGAACTTAGGAAGATAGCAGGTGTTACCCATTGATTATGCAAGCCCTGGTCCATTCATTAATTGGGCAGGATGAATGCTCGGAAGCTTTCTAATAGACAGGACACATCCATTGATGCATTCTTTTTTTCTAATGTCTACAACCACGGACACAGTGAGATACACAGACATAGAAACACACACCCTGTGAAACGATTTAGTAGAAACATTTCACTCCAAACCACAAAACCGTCTTTCCTACCTATTCTCAGAACATGAGACAAAACCACAAACCCACACCAACACCCAAAAAGGCACCTGCTTCCCTCAAGTAGGTCTGTGACTATCCAGAGTGTCCTCTGACTTCTGGACCATACTATGTTCTCCCAAAATGGCCTCTCCTTTATCAGATCTGGTCTCCTTGGTCAACTCTGTGAAGTTGTCAGGAGCTAGTGGTGAGCCACTACCTGATTTCTCAGGAATGGCCCCTCTTCAGAGCTTTTCTGGTATTTGGCCATTCTCACATCAGTAGGTACCAAGAAAGATTGACTCTGTCCTTGGTAAATCCAAACAAGTGAGCCCACAGGGACTGTGACTGAGACTGGCTTGGATGCCTGGCTTCCTGGATCCCATGTTCAGAGAGTTCCATCACCACGGAAGTGAGGTGAGGTCACTTCCTTCAGGAACTGAATGAGTTCACTGGCTTGGCAACCACTTTGTCCTAACAGTTGCTTCCAAGGGTCACATGAGATGGTGGCTGCCCCAACTTCCTGTGACACTTTCACAAGTTACATTGGTATATCAACCATAGGAACCTGGGAACAGCTCTCCACAGAGGCCTGGTTTGGTCCATCTTCTCTACATTAGGATGAGAGAGGCTGATTTGGACACAACCCTTCATCCTGGCCAGGTTGTTTGTCATGTAAGATGACTTTTACTATCCCAGGTCCTTCATAGCTGCCTACGTCTTCTCCAGAGGACATTTCTGCATGGACCTTTGAGGTTCTCAGCAGGTGGAAGATCCACTACATTCCTGTATTGTAAGACTAACTCTGTCCCTCCTCTCTGTAATGTTAGATTGAGGGGAAAGTGTACGGTTAGTGTTAATAACATTTTCGATTTGGGTTAGGAATCATTCTGCTGGATGAATAATGGTATTGGGAACCTGTGATATGTATGAGAATATATAGGTGAAATATATGTATGAAAACAGAAATCCAGGTAAGTTTTGAAGCCCAGAAGAGAATTGGGCCCTTGATTGGGATACTTAGCTTTGAATTAGGTTCTGCACAGATGTGTCAGATTAATCAATATTCAATGGCCTAGGACCTTGTACCTTGGATGATTGAATGTAGAAGAGAACATCCAGTCAAAAAGGGATAGTCGGTAGTGAAAGGTTAATAAAATAGGTACTTGTCACTTCCTGTTTCTCTGTATGCTTAACAAAACACTTTTGAAATCTTGAGAACTCTTTGCTAATCTTGTTCCCAGAATGTGCTCTCCCCAACTGCCAAACTGCAGAATGTACTCCCTCACCCGTGTGCACGCACACTGCCAACTCACCCGGACCCATCAATAAACTTTCCTCCCTGCCCTCTCCAAGAAAATTATATAAACTCTGCTTAAGGTGTTCTCAGGGCTCTCATCTCTTTTCAATTGAGCTCTGAGCCCCAGCATGCTGGACCCCCAATAAACCCTTTGCTGTTGCATGTGACAATCTCTTTGTGGTCTCTTCCTCCAAGGCTTGCCCGACCTTTTCATATGGAGGTTCCACTGAAATCCAGCAGCGGCGAATGTGAGACCCCATGTGTCGTGGCTTTCACTATTTGTGTATCTTTTATTATGGGACAGAGCACTTCAATGCCTCTGTCCCTGACCATTGATCACTGGCCCAAAGTCCACATAAGGGCTCAGAATCTTTTTTATTTAGTAAAACACTGGACCTGGAAGACGCTCTGTGCCTCAGAATGACCCACCTTTCGAGTCGGATGGCCTCTAGAAGGATCTTTCTACTTCCCACTAATTTAAAAAGTTAGAGATATTGTCTTTTAGCCAGGGCCACATAGCCATCTGGATCATTCCGCCATATATCTTAACTTTGCAGGACCTCTGCAAATCTCCTCCTCCATGGGTGAAGCCTTTCCTTACCGCTGCCCCTGCTCCTACTCCTTCCCCCATGATCTCTCAAACCCTCTGCTCTTCTTCCTTCTCCACCCTCTGTTCTCCCTGAGTCACAAGATTTGACTCTACTGGATTCTCCTCCCCCTCCTTATCCCCTGCCCTATTCCCCCAATCCCCAACAACCTCTAAGTGATTCCCCTGCTGCTGACTCAGCCTCTCTGCAATTGGAGGATCACAGCACCCTCCAGATAGCTCCCCAGTGGCACACACAGCCCTTCCTTCCCTTGAGGAAGCTGGCCCGGCTATAGGAACTCGCCAGCAGTGAATAGTTGAAAACACTGGAACTCCCATGATGCTCCCCCTCCATCCCTATGGGCCAAAGATTGACGACGGCCATGGGGGAAAAAATGCAAGCCTACCAGTTTTGGCCATTCTCCTCTTCAGACGTACATAATTGGAAATATAACAATCCCCCTTTTTCTGAGCACCCCACCTGGCACACAGGTCTGGTTGAGTCATTGATGTTTTCACACTAGCCTACTTGAGATGACTGCCAACAACTCATAGGGACTGTCTTCATGACAGGGGATCAAAATAGAATACTCCTGGAAGCTGGAAAAAAATATCCTCTGACCAGATGCGTGACTGACACAACTTCCCAAGATAATCAAAGCCAGCTTTCCTTTGAACCAACCCAACTGTGGCCCCCAAATCTTTGAAGGTAGGGAGCATCTGTTCACTTATCACCGGGCTCTAATAGTGGGATTCCGTGAGGCCGCTAGGCGACCAACTAATTAGGCCAAGGTAAGAGAGATTATTCAAGGGCCTGAAGAACCTCTCTCTATGTTTCTAGAGAGAATTATGGAGGCATATAGAAGATATACTCCTTTCAATCCTCAGGCAGAGGATCAAAACTCATCTGTCACAATGGCCTTTATTGGGCAAGCTGCCCTGGATATTAAAAGAAAGTTAAAATGCTTAGATGGATTACAAGATATGACTTTGAGAGATTTAGTCAGAGAAGCCGAGAAGGTATACTTTAAGAGAGAAACTGAGGAAGAGAAGGGAACAAAGGGAGGATAAAAGAAACAAAAGACAGACTAAGGCGCTGACTAAGGTCCTGGTCACAACAACAAATAGGACAGAAATTAAGAAACAGGGAGACAGGAAGGGATACCTGGGCCCACGCCAGAGGCCACTCCTTGCCTCAGATCACTGTGCCTACTGTAAAAAAAAGGACACTGGGCCAAAGAGTTCCCTAGAAAGAGACAGCCACTCCTGCCAGCCATTCTGACTCTTGACGATGACTCCAAAAGTCGGGGCTAACATCCCCTCCCGGAGCTCAGGGTAACTTTTGAAGTGTAGGGGACCCCAGTAAACTTTTAAGTGGATACAGGGGCAATATACTCAGCCCTTAAGTCCCCATTGGGCCATCTATCAAATAAAAGGTCTCTAGTTCAAGGGGCAAATGGCAGTAAGTATCAGGCTTGGACAACTAAGAGGACCATGGACCTGGGAAAAGGAAAATCCATCAATCCTTCCTAGTAATCACAGAATGCCTGGCCCCATTGATGGGCAGAGATCTGCTCACCAAGCTCTGGGCCAAATTAACTTTTAACCCTGAAGGCAACCAAGTGGGATTTCTAAATCCTTCAGTAAAAACTCCTATAGTCATGGCTCTAACTATGTCAGTAGAAAATGTACATCAACTCACTCAACTTTGTTCAAAGAAACTGCAGGCATTCCTGAAGGATCAAGAACAGAGTTTTCCACTGACCAAATCACAGCAAAAGGACTGAATGGGTAACAAAAGCCTGTCGGGTCCATCAATTGGTTTATGCTTACCCTTCCAAGCTTCCTGGAGGAAAGCACCTAGGAGGAAAAAGACCAGGACAATTCTGGGAAGTGAACTTTACTGAAATTAAGCATGCAAGGTATGGACTTAAATATCTCCTAGTCTTTGTAGATACATTTTCAGGATGGATTAAAGCCTTCCCCACCAAAAAAAAAGAAAGAAATAAATAAATAAATAAATAAAGAAAGAAAGAAAGAAAGAAAGAAAGAAAGAAAGAAAGAAAGAAAGAAAGAAACAGCACAAATGGTGGTCAAGAAGATCCTGGAAGATATTTTTCCAAGATACGACCTGCCTAAGGTAACAGAGTCTGATAATGGACCTGCATTCATGACCCAGGTACGTTAGGGGTTAGCCAGTACCCTGGGGATTACATTGTGCTTATAGACCACAGAGTGCAGGACAGGTAGAATGAATGAATAGAACCATTAAAGAGACCTTAATGAAATTAAGCTTAGAGACCGACATAAAAGATTGGACAATGCTTCTGCCTTATGCAATGTTTCATGCAAGAAATTCTCTCTCTGTTTCTTTGTGTAACCTCACCCACTATGAAATTTCCTATGGGGCCCCTATTCCAGTAAGGGACCTAACCCAACTCTAAGACCTAACGATCCCTTCCACACCACCATGCTTGACAGACTTACAGCTGTCGAAAGAACTCAGCGATACCTGTGAAAACAGCTGGGCACTGCCTACCAACCTGGAGATGAGGGGACTCCACATCAATATCAAGTAGGAGACTTTGTCTATGTAAGACAACATCAGGTGTCATCCCTGGAACCCCACTGGAAAGGACCATACCAGGTTCTACTTATAACACCTACAGTGGTAAAGGTAGACAGAATCACTTCCTGGATCCTGGCCTCTCATCTGAAGCCTGCACCCTGTCCAGACTCTGCCTGGAAACTGGAAGAGACTGGTAACCCTTTCAAATTGTGTATTCGCCAGGTGGATGAAGCTATAGAGTCTATCCTTGACCACGAGTAGTTCTAACCCTCATCAGCCCTTTCAGCAGCGATGGCTGATCACAAATCCTACTGGAGAAGAAGTATAATCTATCTCACATATAGCCCACTTTGGGACCTGGTGGCCATTTCTCCACCCAGACATTTGTTAGCTGGCTATAGGTCTTTCCTATTAGGATATCCCTGATGAAGAGGATCTAACTAAAATTCCATTAAATACCTTTTGTACCATAAATAATGGAAACAAACATTATGGATGTCGGGACAGGTAAGCCAGGTGCAGGTTGGCTAGCCTAGATTACTATGTTTGCCCGGCAGACAATCAAAGCCACAAACAGCAACAGCTGTGTGGAGGAAAAGCCAATTTCTTCTGTAAGTCATGGGGATGTGAGCATACAGGGGCTTCCTGATGGAACCCGAACTCCTCATCAAATTCTGTACACAGCATTGGCCATATGACCAATTAGATAACCAAAACCCATGGCCCCCAGAGGGGTCTCTAGGTCCTCAAATACTGTGTGACCTTTTTAACTTCTGCAAGTGCTCAAAAGGGTAAAAGGAGATTCCCCTATGTGGAGGCCTTTTCCCTCCTTCGCTCACATCCTGAACTATGCTTCTCCAATAGATCCTCACCCTCAGCCTTCTTCTCCAGACTATCTGCTGTCACTCCAAACTCAGCAACCTGATTTCTTCCCTTCAATTACTAGATCAAAAACCCAAACCAACACCGGTTCTCAGACCATTGCCCCCTGGCTGAGAAGCAGGTACTGAGGTACCCCTCCACCGACTCACTCCTCTCTTCTCTTGTCACTGCCCGCACTGGGTCCCACCAGGTCCTCTTTCCAGCTAACCCATAGCTCAAACCAGCTGAGGAGAGCCCTCAGACCCTTATCCAAATGTAATGAAAATGGCCTTTAAAGTTGCTCTTTCATCACTGAAAACAGGTTACTAAAAATTTAAAGTCCCTCACAGGCTTTGTGGATACTCACTCCCTTCTTCCCCTCTGCTCTACCTGTTCTACTGCTCAAGTTTTGTTGCTAGGAATATCCCAAACCCCTTTCCCATTATTCTTTTACATCTCTCCTTTCTCATTCTCAGATCCATGAAGCTGCTCTAAGCCCCGACTTCTCTGTCTCCCCCCTCTGTACCAGGCCCACAGAAAAGTTTTCACTGACCTTCTCCAGGAGTCTTCACCATGGCTGACTTTAGGACTTTCAGCAAAAAAGTCCCTATAAACGATTTCAGTGTAGATAACCTTCCTCTTTTAATGTTGCCCTGTTCCACTTGGCCACTGGCTAAAAATAATCAGCACTCCTAAGCTAGACACCCCCTTACTAGTTTTTCACAAAATATGTGAACAATTCCTCTGGCCTTGAAATGGGGCTTCACAGAGATGGCAACATTTCTAAGATAAAGAAGTTACCATCTGGGCTCCATGGTAACAGCTGGCAAGGGGAAAAAAAGAAAGGGAAGTAAAAGCTCTCCCCCACCCAGTTGTCCTTGAAAAGTTAACTTGCCCAGAACAGAGAAAAAAAACAGAAACAAAAACAGCTTTTTGTGAACTTCTGCAGAGTGTGATCTTCTGAGCCACTTCTCTTACATGTTGGGTACAAAATTCTGAAACTACCTAAACTTGGAATTCAGAAGATTAATTGATTACAACCGAAGCAATGCCCTCTGAATCTGGGTGCAACCAAATAGGACTGTTTCACTGTCTTTGGTGCTATCTTAGGTGCCTTGCCTTGTCCGTCCCTACAACAGTATAATTCTATATACTAAAACATTGTTGATGTTTTCATGAAATGAAAAATGGATGTGATTAGTAATGGTGCATATGTTACCCAGAATGCTCTATCATGACGCAGGTTCATTTGAAGATCGAATAGGTGGGACATACAACCCGGTTTCACTGGGAACATATGACCCTCACTTTAGCCATCCTATAAAGAATAGGAGTTGCCACAAGGGTGGGCACAGGAACCACTGCCCTGGTCCATGGGACACAACAAATGACCCAGTTAGAAGCAGAAATAGACCAAAACTTAAATATATTAGAAACCTTTATAACAGCTTTGCAGGAATCTTTAACATCTCTCTCTGAAGTTCTTTTACAGAACAGTTGAGGGTTGGACCTCCTCTTCATGAGTGAAAGGGACCTTTGTGCTGCATTGAGGGAAGAATGTTGTGTGAAGTTGTCAGAAGCCAGTGGTGAGCTACTACCTGCTTTATCAGGAAAGGCCCCTCTTCTTAGCTTTCCTGTCTTTTGGCCATCCTCACATCAGTAGGTACCAAGAAAGACAGACTCTGTCCTTGGTAAATCCAAAAAAAGTGAGACCACTGGGACTGGGACTGGGACTGGTTGTGCTTGCCTGGCTTTCTGAATCCCACGTTTAGAGAGTTCCATCACCCAGGACGTTATGTGAGGTAACCTCAATCAGGAAGTGAATGAAGTCACTGCCTTGGCAACCACTTTGTCCTAAGAGTTGCTTCCAAGGGTCCCATGAGATGGAGGGTGCCCCTACTTCCTGTGACATTTTCACACGTTGGAATGGTATATCAACCATAGGCACCCGAGAACAGCTCTCCACACAGGCCTGGTTTGGTCAATCTTCTCTACATTAAGATGAAAGAGGCTGATAAAGACACATCCCTTCATTCTGACCAGGTTGTTTACCATGGAAGTTAAGTTTTCCTCCCTGAGGTCCTTCATAGCTGCCTACAACTTCTCCAGAAATCATTTCTGCATGGTCCTTTGAGGATCTCAGCAGGTTGAAGATCCCCTACATTCCTGTAGTGTAAGACCAACTTTTTCCCTGCTATTCTGTAAAGTTACATTGAGGGAACAGTGTATGGTTAGGGTAATAACAGGTTTTATTTGGGATAGGAATCATTCTGCTGGATGAATAATGGTATTGGGAACCTGTGATATTTACAAGAATATATAGGTGAAATATAAGTATAAAAACAGAAATCTAGGTAAGATTTGAAGCCCAGAAGAGCATTGGGCCCTTGATTGGGATACTTAGCTTTTAAATATCTTCTAAACAGATGTCTCAGATAAATCGATACACAATGGCATAGGACCTTGAAAATTGGATGATTGAATGTAGAAGAAAACATCCACTCATATAGGCATAGTTGGTAGGATTAGGAAGATAGTCAGTAGGTTTAGGAAGAAAAGTGAGTATAGGATTTGGACAAAAAGTTCTTTAGCAATAGGGTTTGCGGTAAAGAGTGAATGTAAATGTCACCACATGTGAAGAGTCAGACACAATGATGAACTGGGGAAAATATATGGGGAAGCAGATATCAATGGAGATATTAAGAAATCAGGCAAAGTATAAATTGAGTGATAGGATTAGACATTTTCAACAGGGTAGAGGTTGAGTATAAAATCTTAGAAAGAATCAAATATTTAGTCACCAATAGGATTGACATTTGAGAGAATTAGGCAATCTGGACATGGATATTGTTAGTAATCCATGCACACTTTCCATTTAGGCTTTGGCACAGTCATAAGTGTGAACTTTGCATTTTGTTTCCAGAATATTACTGTGATAAAGTGCATATGTAGATCAGGTGACATGAGTATTTCTTCCACCATTTCTGTGGGCAATATTTTGAAGGTGTATAAATTAGTATAGGGTGTACAAATAGGTGTTCCCTGTGTCTAGGAATATAGATAAAATGAATGAATAGACCATACTGTGAATAAATAATATTACTGGTTCCAACTTTAAATATTGGATTGAATTGATATTTACAAATTTACAGGAAATCTTATATTGAGATACATACATTCAATACAACCATTTATACATCTAATGGTAATATTAGGTTTATGGTTTATCATGAAGAGTGTGTGAGTTTTGCTTTAAAAGTGATTATTGAAATCTAAAATAAAATGAAGTATCATGAAAAGACCAGTCAAAAAACATAGAGGAATATTTGTGTACTGAAGCAAGAAGTGATTAAAAGTGAAACAAAAGCCTATCAATTTGCAAAATTGTGAATGAAATATATATCCTATGATGTGAATAAACTGAAGAAATAGTCATGTAACAGTGTTGAATAAAAATGAAGGTCAAAATACACATCATGTCCCATAGGAATCTACTTGCATTGATGTTAAAGTGGGTCAGTTACTGTAGAAAAATTAGGACTTCTATGCACCATTCACTGAATTTTGATTTCAGTACTAGGATACAATATGTATTTAAGGTGGATGAATATTTCTGAAAATAACTTTGTGAACATTTGGTTATAAATCCACATTCATGAATATGAATGCATTTAGGGATTGTATAATAAGACACATATATTTTACATTCTGAAAAATCTGGAGAGTGTGTGTGTGTATGTATGTATGTATATATATATATATATATATATATATATATATATATATATATATATATATAGAGAGAGAGAGAGAGAGAGAGAGAGAGAGAGAGGCATTAAAAGGTAGCAATATATATGCCAATCGAAATTCATCATGAAATATATAACATCCACAGATCCAAAACTATTCATTTTACTGAACATGGATTTATGTATTATATTGTTCATCAAGGAAGCTCACCCATAGTTTTAATTTTCAATTCCAACAACGTTTAGGAGGAGTGACCTCTTCTAAAAATTTGTATCTGCCAAGTCAGCCATCTAACAAAAATGTACATGTGATACCAGGTAGGATTCTATATGTACATACAAAAATACATGTGCTGAATAGGCTACAGATAAAGGGAGATAGGAATTCACATATTTGTTAACTATAAAACACATGGAGAACTATTTCAATTTAAAATTGACTAGATTTATAACACCTACCCTTTATCATGCAAAAGGTAAATCCAACTATACACCATGCCTCTCTAAACTCCTTGTATTTCTATTCTGTTTGGGTTCTTTTTCTCCATCACTTTAGGATTGCTGCAATCTGGCTGGGCACAATTCAGGAGCCACTTGTCAAAAGAAACTAACCTTACTTTTAGAACCACACATGACTAAAAATTAGCTCCTCGGGAAAAACCCTCAGAGCCCAACTGCCACTACTGGCTTCCCACAAGCTCTCAACCTCCACACTCCTTCTCTTGAGGTAGATTGGCTGGGTCGTGTGGGCAGAGCCCAAAAAGTCCCACAATGAGCAGCTCCGTTGTCTGAAAGGGTGGGGAAACAGCCCAATGGCATTACCACAGAGGAGCCAATCAGCTAGATATTGCTGGGGCTGCTGTGAGCCAATCATCAGCTTGCAGTCTGAAAGGGTGGGGAAACTGCTCAATGAGCATCTCCAATGAGCATCACCGCAGAGGAGCCAATTAGCTTGATGTTGCTGGGGCCGCTGTTAGCCAATCATCAGCTGGCAGTCTGAAAGTTTGTTTGGCCCCTTGGGCTGTGCCTCTCAACACCTCCCCCTCTCTGTTTAAAGAACAAGCATGTGGCTTAGGGACCATGCCTGCCTTAGGTTGTCCAATAGTACATATGGTGCTTACCCATTATCGAATGAGCTGACCTCAAGGTATCAGCCTCCAGTCTTAGATTGGTACCATTGCAATTGGATCTTACCCGTCACTAGCTACAGCTCCAGTATACAGTCACACCTGTGGAGAGGTCTTTGTACCAGCGGGGGGTGAGGTTCTTTGTCTCACCTCTGTTGGCCCCCAAATTTTAGCTGAACGACCATGACAGCAGAAGGGAGGAAGATACACCAAGCCAATTGACGGCTCCTTTTGGAAAAATTGTACCACCGATGACATCATCAGCAAAAATACCCCAACACTACCACAAGTCAATTCACCAACATATTGTTCACAATGCATGCAGGTGAGTTCACAATGCATACAGGTGATACATAGTCCAGGCAAGTTCTGCAAGCAGTTCAGTGATGGCTATTGCAGAAGCTGTAGATTGGTTTTATCTTTGTCTTTACAGGCACTGGGATGAAGATAGGAATTTTGGCAATAATGGCCAAAGAAAAATTATGTAACATTCCAGAAGGTACTAAAAGAAAACAATTTTCTTAACAATTTACATTGTCTTGAAGAGAATTATTAAATATAATGAAAAGAAATTGTGAAAGTAAACAAACAGATCTGTTAACCTCCTTTTTTGTACACATTTTAAAACAATCCTCAACAGGTGTTTACCCAATTTAAATTAAAACATTTACATCAAGTGTATAAAAATATATTTGGATCCATTTTTTCATGAGCGCTCATCATATATGATATATGGACATACGTACATTCAAACATATAACAAAAAACACAAGTGTGCACACGTAATATAATACATACAACACATAACATAAGAGTAAAGGCCTTATAACATTTTACAGGTGAAATCTCCATTGCAATGTCTAAAAACTCTATAGTCCAAAAATAGAACTGATCAGCAAAACATTAACCTAGGTTTGTATGAGCTCAAAAAACAAAATAGAACTTCATGACATGGGAAAGGGTAATAATAAAATAGATATTGAAAAAAGCATCCTGGATTTGTCACAGATGTAAGAATAGCCAAACTGGAGTTCTGGATATCAGCTGTTATGGATTTGAGCCAAATCATATTCTTTTAATCTGTAGAAATCGCTTTAGTTAGTCTCTCTGGAATCCAAATCGGCTGCTGTTCTCCCTGTGGAAACACACAAACAGACCTCCAACTCCAGACAATTACTGGGTCAGGACATTTCCATTGTCCTGTTAGAATATCCTTCCAAAGTACCTTGGGCTTATGTACATTTTTTGGACACATATGCCTTTCCACAGGACTAAGCCCTGATGAATCCAAATTTCCAAAGTTTAGAGTAAAAAGGGTTATTTTAAGTTTATCTTTGGGGAATATATACCCCTTCCCAATTCCTTTTTTTTCGTTTAATTAGTACGTTTTAATCGTTTGATGAGCTCATTTAACTATGCCTTGTCTCTGCGGATTGTATGGAATTCCTGTTATATGAGTAATGCAAAAAGATGAGCAAAATTCTTTAAAGGAGGTAAAAGTATAACCAGGGGCAACATCTGTTTTTAACTGTTTTGGAATGCCCACAGTGGCAAAATTTTGTAAGCAATGAGCTATAACATCTTTAGTTTTTTTTCTCCGGCATGAAGGGAGTCCATCAAAAATTCAGAAGAAGTATCAACTGTAACATGCAAATATTTTAATTTTCCAAATTCTGGCAAGTTTGTGACGTCCATCTGCTAAATATGGTTAGGTATCTATCCTCTAGGATTGACTCCAAGATTAACTTGTGGTAAAATGGTCACACAATTTTGACATTGTTTTATTATTTGTCTAGCTTGTTCCTTAGTTATTTTAAAGCGCTTATGTATAGTATTAGCATTGACATGGAATTTTTTATGAAAATTTGTAGCTTCTTCTACTGTAGAGAAAATATGTATGTCATGCGTAGTTTTATCTGCTAAATCATTACCCAAACTAAGGGCTCCAGGCAATCCTGTATATGTCCTGATATGCCCTATAAAGGACGGAGCTTTTCTGTCCCAGATTAGACTTTGTATAGTGGAAAGAAAAGAGAAAACAGGAGAGGAAGGGGAAATTTGTTTCTTCCTAAGATTATATATTCAAACTCAACCCTGTTGAAAATGCATAATCATATCACTCACTTTATACTTTGCCTGATTTCATAATGTCTCTAAAGATATGTGGTTTCCTGCATATTTTCACCAGTTCACCATTGTGACTGACCCTTCACATGAACTTATGTTCACTTTCACTCTCTAACCACAACCCTAATGCTCCAGAACTTTTGTTCCAAATCCTATACTCACTCTTCTTCCTAAACCAACTCTGTACCTAATTCTACCTACTATCCGTTTTTGACTGGATGTTCTCTTCAACATTCAATCATCCAAGCTACAAGGTCCAATGCCATTGTATATCTATTTATCTGAGACATCTGTACACAATGTAAATCAAAGTTAAGTATCCCAATCAAGGGCCCAATGCCCTTCTGGGCTTCAAAATTACCTAGATTTCGGTTTTCATTCATATATTTAACCTCTATATTTTTATAAATATCTCAGGTTCCCAATACCATTATTCATCCTGCAGGATTATTCCTAACTCAAATCAAACATTTTATTAGCCCTAAGAATACACTGTTCTATCAACCTAAATTTTAAGAAAAGCAGGGACAGAGTTGGTCTTACAATACAGGAATGTAGGGGATCTTCCACCTGCTGAGAACCTCCAAAGTCCATGCAGAAATGAATCCTGGAGAAGATATAGTCAGCTATGAAGGATCTGCGAGAGCAAAAGTCATCTTCCATGGCAATCACCCTGGTCAGGATGAAGGGATGTGTCTGAATCAGCCTCTCTCTTCTTAATGTAGAGGAGATTGACCAAACCAGGCCTGTGTGGATAGCTATTCCCGGGTTCCTAAGGTTGACATACCATTCTAACTTGTGAAAGTTTCAAAGGAAGTAGGGGAAGCCTCCATCTAATGGGACACTTGGAAGCAACTATTAGGACAAAATGGTTTACAAGGCAGTGAATTTATTCAGTTCCTGAAGGGAGTGACCTCACCTCACTTTCTTGGTGATGGATCTCTCTGAACTTGGGATACTGGAAACCAGGCACATAGAGCCAGTCCCAGTCCCAGTCCCAATGGGCTCACTTGTTTGGATTTACCAAGGACAGAGTCAGTCTTTCTTTGTACCTACTGATGTTAGGATGGCAAAAGCAAGGAGAGCTCTGAAGAAGGGCCTTTCCTGAGAAAGCAGGTAGTGGCTAAACACTAGCTTCTGACAACTTAACAGAGTTGGTCAAGGAGAACAGACCTGAGACAGGACAGGACTTTTCAGGGGAAAATTGTATGGCCCACCAGTCAGAGGACACTCCCTAGAGTCACAGACCTACTTGGGGGAAGGAGGTGCCAATATGGGTGTGGTTTTGGGTTTATGATTTTGTCTCATGTTCTGAGAATAGGTAGGAAAGGTGGTTTGTTTTTTTGGGTTGAACTGTTTCTAGTAAGACGTTTGACAAGGCGAGTGTTTCTATGTCTGTGTATCCCACTATGTCCGTGGTTGTAGACATTAGAAAAGAGAATGCATCAATGGATTTGTCCTGTCTTGTAGAAAGCTTCCCAGCATTCATCCTGCCCAATTAATGAATGGATTGCAGCTTTCCTTAAGGATGGGCAACACCAACGATCTTAGTAATTTTCAATTTTCTTTCTGAATTCTGGCCAATCTCCAGAATAGGCTCATGGTTTTGTGTCCAAGATATGTACCACCTCCAAGATCTGTGACATGGCCATGTACTGGATAGATGAAGGGAATGGCGAGCATCTCAGAAAACACAGATATCAGTGTGACCAGTAAACTCTCAGTGGAGAAACCCTTCTTTGAGCCTTTTGCTTACATAATGTTCTGTTGCCTTGAATGTCAAGAAGTTCTTTGTTTCAGACCACCCCTTTGTGAAACCTGAAGAAAACAGTTTTCAGATGGAAATGAATGGGCATAACCTGTGGCTCTTTGCTTAATTGCTTTGGAAATGGATGTGTCTGAATCCAACTCTATGCCCTGTGTGAGGCTGTGTCTTAGATTCTCTGCAACTGATAGATCTAAAGAAAGATCCCATGTGTGCATCCAAAACCAAAATGGCCAAAAGAGCAGTCATTGTGGGTGAAGTTTCTCTCCTTCCTCTGTTAGGTTCTTGACGTCCATCAAGTGAGAATTGGGATCCTTTGGGTCAAATGAGTTTTTCAAAGCACTGCAGATGTGGTTGGGTTTTCTTATGACTGAAATTCACATAAAGAATCTACACCTGACAGTCAGTAGGCCTCAAATTGCAGAAGAAGATCAGTATTAATGGCAGGCGTATTTGATCAATCCTGGTTCACTGGAAGGGTTTCCAGGCCACCCTGACTTTAGGCAAATTAGCGGCAAGGGAGCATGTTTTGGACACTGTCTTGGGCTATGCCCCTCATGGAAACGTCCAGGCAGAGGTTATGATGAGTGTCTATATGGAAGAAGATGAGGGCCATTGGGGAGTGTTTTGGTTTTAATTGTGGTCATTTGTGTGGCATTTGGAAGAGATGACTGGGTCCACCTGGGCTTGAACTCTGGTGTGATTCCCCTTAGAGACTGAGTTCTGGAACTGAGCTCAGAGAAGTATTGCCATTAATTGTGTTGGGATTTTATGAGACCATGCATAAGAGTCGCCCTTTAAACTGAGATCTAGCATTGAAGTGCTCTGTCCCATAATGAAAGATCCACAAACAGTGAAAGCAACGACACATGAAACAGACAAGACAAGACAATAAAGACAGGCAATGGACGTCCAACACTGAGATCAGGACTGAGTAGCCGGCAATAACCAATGGGCTGGCAATACCGAATCCAAAACAAAATATCACTGAGTCGAGGAATCTATTATAACTAAATTTCCCAAGTCCTCTGGGGCGTCCTCCAGGAACGTGGCCTGTGGCTCTGTGACACGTCTGTCAGCCACTGTCGGAGAGAGCTCACACTCTTCATCAATAGCCATTTTTCCAAGTCCTAACCTGAAACCTGAAACCAGGAATAGGAGACTTACTTACCCCAAGAGTAGCCCGTTGGGGTCTCTCATCTGCCGCTGCCAGATATCAGTGGAAACTTCATGTGTAAAAGTCGGGCGTGCATTGGAGGAAGAGACCACCAAGAAACTGACTCATGAAACAGCAAAGGGTTTATTGGAGTTCCAGCATGCTGGGGCTCAGAGCTCACTTGAATACAGCAGAGAGCCCTGAGAAGAGCTTGAGCAGAGCTTATATACTTTCCTTGCCAAGGGCAAGGAGGGAAGTTTATTGATGGGTCAGTGGGAGTGGGCAGTTTGCATGCAACCAGGTGAGAGAGTAAATTCTGCAGTTTGAAAACTGGGGACAGCACATTCTGGGAACAAGATTAGCAAACAGTTCTCAAGATTTCAACAGTGTTTTCTTAAGCATAGAGAAAAACAGGAAGTGACAAGTACCTATTTAATTAACCATTCAATAACAACTATACCTTTTTAAATGGATGTTCTCATCTACATTCAATCTTCCAAGGTACAGGGTCCTATGACATTGTATATCAATTTACCTGAGACATCTGTGCAGAACGTAATTCAACGCTAAGTATCCCAATTAAGGGCCCATGCCATTCTGGGATTCAAATCTTACTTAGATTTCTGTTTTCCTACATATATTTCAACTATATATTCTTATACATATCGCAGCTTCTCAATAGAATTATTCATAAACAGAATGATTCCTAACCCAAATCAAACATGTTATTAACCCTAACCCTACAGTGTTCCCTCAATCTAACTTTAAAGAAGAGCACGGACAGAGTTGGTCTTATAATACAGGAATGTAGGGGATCTTTCACCTGCTGAGAACCTCAAAGGTCCATGGAGAAATAAGCCATGGAGAAGATGTAGGCAGCTATGAAGGACCTGAGACAGCAAAAGTCATCTTCCATGGCAAACAACCTGGTCAGGATGAAGGGATGTCTCTGAATCTGCCACTCACACCCTGTGAACTGCGCCACTTCACAGGTGAATAACGAGTTAGAACGACAAAAAATTATCTTGTTAGGATCTTACAGAAAAATGGGTGTGCACCGAAACCTAGAAGAATGATTTCCACCAATGAGGTCAGGTAATTGAGTCTCAAACACGAGCCAAATGTGCGACCGGAGATCTGGGCTGACAAATCTGTGTGGCCTGCCCCGTGGCTAGAGACAGCAGGGCACCACCTAGAAGCGACCAGCCGGCAGGGAGAAACGTTGCTGCAGATTCTGTGGAATCCTGCTGGCTGACCTCCAACTGAGCCCCGGGCTGAGTTTGGGATTTCAGACGGGGAAGGAAGTGCTACAGTTCTATCCCCCCACAATAAAAACTCCACCAAGGAAACCAACGGCCACCATCTTGGAGAGCAGAAGTAACCACCGCCACTCTCCAACAGATTGCAACAATAAAACAGGTTTGTGTTACTCAGCTCATCTCCCATACAGCAGGGAATTCACATAAAATCTCTCTTAGGCTTTCCATTGGAGAGATTATCAGAGAGAGCCTGCATAAAGACGTCGGGAAAACTAGAGGCACCTGACCTTCAACTTCCCCTCCCATCAGAGGCGAAAACGAAACCTGTCTAGCCAGAGCTGGGAGAGGGGCAAGAGGAAAAAATCAAAACAATAGAGTGCCGGGGTTCCCCATAGACACCATCCACACCCAAGAAACGGCAGGCCCATAGGACAGTATGAGCTGCCGAGAGGCATCACTCAGGGGAAATCTGGTCTATCACGAGAAACCAGGACTAGCAGGAGATAACTGGGCGGCTGGAGAACACCCGCCCACTGGTCACAAACAGCCCGCTGCTGGTGCGACTGGGTGGCTGGTGCCCGCCTGCCTACCAGCGACCAATCGCCCGCTGGCTGCACGTGCAACTGGGTGGCTAGAGATCTCCCGCCCACCAGTGACAGCCCACCCGCTGACTGTGTGACTGGACAGCTGGAGACCGCCCGCCCGCCGGTGACCGGGAGTTGAAAACAAACAGAGACTGATCAGTCCCAGCCCACTCCCATTTGAACACCCTGGCAAGGAGCCTGGGGCCCACCATAGCAGACAGGTGACATCACTGGAGCTCGGCCATCGCAATTCCTTCCAAGCAGAATTCACTTTAGCAGGCATAGTCTACCAACACAAAGGAGAGACAACAGATATATTAAACCAAAACAAATCTATAGAATAAAGCAGAAAAACAGCAATCAAATAGAGATGGATAACAACGTGAACATCATGAAAAAACAAAGGAAAAAAATGTGTACAAACAATGCAGGACAACTTAATTCTACAGGAGGACCTAGAATCATCAGAAACAGGGATAGGGAAAAAAACTCAAGGCTTACCTAACTCAGATGGAAAGGGATATTAGAGAATACATGAATCAGCAAGTCCTAGCAATAAAAGTATATTTTGAAAATGAATTAAACAAATTCAAATGGCAAAGAACAAGCTTTACCAGGAGATAGAAATCTTAAAAAAAATCAAACAGTAATCCTAGAAATGCAGGAAACTATTAATTAAAACTCAAACGAGAATATTACAAATAGACTAGATCAAATAGAAGTCAGAACATCAGATAATGACGACAACGTTTATCAACTTGAAAAGAATATAGTCAACACAGAAAAGATGCTTAAGTCCCAAGAGCAGTCTATTCAAAAGATATGGGATGTCATAAAAAAAATAAATTTCACAGTCATCGGGATAGAAGAAGCCATAGAGATTCAAACCGAAAAAATGGACAACATATTAAATGAAATAATTCTAGAAAACTTCCCAGAGATGAAAGATGGAATGGATTGCTAAATCCTTGAAGCCTACAGGACCCCAAACATTCAAAACCATAATAGACCAACTCCAAGACATATAATTATGAAGATAGCCAACATACAGAACAAGGAGAGAATATTAAAAGCTACGAGAGAAAGGAGGCGGATTACATTCAGGTGTAAACCAATTAGATTAACGACTGATTTTTCATCACAAACTTTGAAAGTGAGAAGATCCTGGAACAATGTATTTCAAACACTGAAAAATAATGAATTCCAACAAAGAATACTGTATCCAGCAAAATTAAGCTTCAGATTTGACAATAAAATTAAAATCTTTCACAATGAATAAATACTAAAAGAATTCACACCCATAACACCAGCACTGCAAAGGATTTTGGGCAAAATACTACAAGAAGAAGAATTGAAAAATAGTGCCCCAAACTAACAGTGGGAGGTATCTCAGTAAAGGGGGAGGAAAATAACCAAAAAGTAAAAACTAGCCAAACTAAAATAAATAAATAAATTAACATGAATGGATGTACAAATCATATTTCAATTTTAACCTTAAATGTTAATGGCCTAAACTCACCATTCAAGAGACATAGGGTAGTAACCTGGATCAAAAAAACAAATCCAACAATATGCTGCCTTCAGGAGACTCATATGATAGGTAAAGACATACACAGGCTGAAAGTAAAAGGTTGGGAAAAATCATACCACTCACAGGGCACACGGAAGCTAGCAGGAGTGGCCAAACGCATATCAAATACAATCAACTTCAAACCTACGTTAATCAAAAGGGATAAAGAAGGACACTATATAACGTTAAAAGGAACTATCCACCAACATAACATAACAATTACCAATTTGTATGCAGCAAACAAATGAGCTGCCACACTCATAAAACAAACTCTTCTCAAGTTCAAGAGTCAAATAGACTACAACGTAATAATTATAGGTGACGTCAACAGACCGCTCTCACCATTAGACACATCCTCTAGACAAAAACTGAATAAAGAAACTATAGAACTCAACAGCACAATCAATAACCTAGACTTAACCGACATATATAGAATATATCAACCATCATCAAGTGGATACACCTTCTTATCAGCAGCAGATGGATCCTACTCAAAGATAGACCATATATTAGGTCATAGGGCAACTCTTAGTAAATATAAAGGCGTGGAGATAATACCATGCACCATATCAGATCATAATGAAATGAAACTGGAAATCAATGATAAAAGAAGGAAGGAAAAATCCTACATCACATGGAAAATGAACAATATTCTACTGAATGATCAATGGGTTACAGAAGACATTAAGGAGGAGACAAAAAAATTCTTAGAGACAAATGACCATACAGACACAACCTACTGTAATCTATGGGACACAATGAAAGCAGTTTTAAGAGGAAAATTCATTTCTTGGAGTTCTTTCCTCAAAAAAAGAAAAAAAAACAACAAATAAATGAACTCACACTACACCTCAAAAACCTAGAAAAGGAAGAGCAAAACAACAGCAAATGTAGTAGACGACATTAAAATAAGAGCAGAAATCAACGAAATTGAAACAAAAAATCATTGAAAAAATTGATAAACTAAAAGTTGGTTCTTTGAAAAAATAAATAAGATTGACAGGCCCTTAGCCATGATAACGAAGAGAAGAAGAGAGAGAACTCAAATTATTAACATAGGGGGTGAAAAATGCAATACCACAACAGACACTACAGAAATATAGAAGATAATTAGAAAGTATTTTGAAAACCTATATTCCAATAAAATAGAAGATAGTGAAGATATCAATAAATTTCTTAAGTCATACGATCTGCCCAGATTGAGTCAGGAAGACACACACAATTTAAACAGACCAATGACAAAGGAAGAAATAGAAGAAGCCATCAAAAGATAACCAACGAAAAAAAAGCCCTGGACCGGATGGGTAAACAGCGGAGTTCTACAAAACCTTCAAAGAAGAATTAATACTGATTCTTTTCAAGCTCTTTCAAGAAATAGAAAAAGAAGGAGCTCTTTCAAATTCATTCTATGAGGCCAAAATCACCCTGATCTTGAAATCAGACTAAGACACTTCAAAGAAACAAAACTACAGACCAATATCTCTAATGAACTTGGATACAAAAATTCTCAATAAAATCCTGATGAATCGAATACAAAAGCATATCAAAAAAAATTGTGCACCATGATCAAGTAGGATTCACCCCTGGGATGCAAGGCTGGTTCAATATACGGAAATCAATAAATACTATTCACCACATCAATAGACATAAAGACAAGAACCATATGATCATCTCGATAGATGCAGAAAAAAACATTTGACAAAGTACAGCATCCCTTTATGTTCAAAACACTAGAAAAACTAATGATAACAGGAACTTACCTCAACATTGTAAAAGCTATATATGCTAAACCTCAGGCTAGCATCATCCTAAATGGAGAAAAACTGAAGGGATTGCCTCTAAAATCTGGAACAAGACAGGGATGCCCTCTATCACCACTTCTATTCAATTTAGTTCTTGAAATTCTAGCCAGAGCAATTAGACAATAGAAATTAAAGGCATAAAAATAGGAAAACAAGAACTTAAATTATCACTATTTGTGGATGACATGATAATATATATAACAGACCCAAAAGGGTCTACAAAGAAACTGCTAGAGATAATAAATGAATTAAGCAAAGTGGCAGGATATAAAATCAACACGCATAAATCAAAGGCATTTATGTATATCAGGAGCAAAACTTCTGAAATGGAAAGGAGGAAAACCACTCCATTCACAATATCCTCAAAGAAAATAAGATACTTGGAAATCAACCTAACAAAAGAGGTGAAAGATTTATATAATGAAAACTACAGAACCCTAAAGAGAGAGATAGAAGAAGATCTTAGAAGATGGAAAAATGTACCCTGTTCATGGATAGGCAGAACTAACATCATCAAAATGGTGATATTACCCAAAGTTCTCTACAGGTTAAAATGGATGCCAATCAAAATCCCAATGGCATTTCTTGTAGAAATGATAAAGCAATCATGAAATTCATATGGAAAAACAAAAGACCCAGAATAGCAAAAGCAATTCTAAGCAGGAATTTGAATCTGGAGGTATAGCGATACCAGAGTTCAAACTGTACTACAAAGTAATAGTTATAAAAGCAGCGTGGTACTGGTACCAAAACAGGCAGGTGGATCAGTGGTAGAGAATAGAGGACACAGAAATCAATCCACAAAATTACAACATTCTTATATATGATAAAGAGGCTAAAAGCATATTGGGAGATGGATAGCATCTTCAACAAATGGTGCTGGGAAAATTGGAAATCCATATGCACCAAAATGAAACTGAATCCCTTTCTCTCGCCATGCACAAAAGTTAACTCAAAATGGATCAAGGAGCTAGTGATGAAATCAGAGACACTGCATGTGATAGAAGAAAAAGATGGCTATGATCTACATACTGTGGGGTCGGGCTCCAAATTCATTAATAGGACACCCATAGCCCAAGAGTTAATAACAACAATAAACAAATGGGACTTACTTAAACTAAAAAGTTTTTTCTCTGCAAGAGAAACAATAAGAGAGGTAAATAGAGAGTCTACATCCTGGGAACAATTTTTTACCCCTCACACTTCAGATAGAGCCCTAATATCCAGAATATACAAAGAACTCAAAAAATTAAACAATAAGATAACAAATAACCCAATCAACAAATGGGCCAAGGACCTGAACAGACACTTCAGAGAGGAGGACATACAATCAATCAACAAGTACATAAAAAAAATGCTCACCATCTCTAGCAGTCAGAGAAATGCAAATCAAAACCACCCTAAGATACCATCTCACTCCAGTAAGATTAGCAGCCATTATGAAGTCAAACAACAATAAGTGTTGGCGAGGATGTGGAGAAAAGGGTACACTTGTACACTACTGGTGGTACTGAAAATTCATAAGGCCAATTTGTAAAGCAGTATGGAGATTTCTTGGAAGGCTGGGAATGAATGCACCATTTGACCCAGCTATCACCCTTCTCGGACTAGAGGGTCTTAACAGAGCGTACTATAGGGATACTGCCACATCAATGATCATAGCGCCACAATTCACAATAGCTAGACTGTGGAACCAACCTAGATGTCCTTCAATAGATGAACGGTTAAAAAACTGTGGCATCTATACACAATGGAGTATTACTCAGCACTAAAAAATGGCAAAATCATAGACTTTGCAAGGAAATGGATGGCATTAGAGCAGATTATGCTAAGCTAAGCTAACCAATCCTTAAAAAAAATGCCAAATGACTTCTTTGATATAAAGAGAGCACCTAAGAACAGAACAGGGAGGAAGAGCATGAGAAAAAGATTAACATTAAACAAAGACGAGTGGGGGGATAGAAAGGGGGAGAGAAGGGAAAGCATATGGAAATGGTAGGAGACCCTCAATGTTCCACAAAATTACATATAAGAGGTTGTGAGGGGAAATGGGGGGAAAACAATGGAGAGAATTGAACAACAGCAGATGAGGTAGAGAGGAAAGATGGGAGGGGAGGTGAGGGGGGATAGTAGGGGATAGAAAGGTAGCAGAATACAACATCACTATTATGCCATTATGTACAAATGTGAATGTGTAACCAATGTGCTTCTACAATTCGTATTTGGGGAAAAATGGGAGTTCATAACCCAATTGAGTCAAATGTATGAAAGATAATATATCATGAGTTTTGTAATGTTTTGAACAATCAATAAAAATAAATAAATAAATAAAGGTTTAAAATTGAGTGGCAAGAAATCAGCTAAAAAAGTGTTGAGATGCATTCATTTTGCTAAGCAGAAACTTTGTTTTGTGTAGTTGTATCTATCACAAATTTATTTTACCAGAAAACTGGCTTTTGAAAATACACTTAATTGAGATTAAAGGATAATCCACCTACCTTCATGAAAAATTCATAGCATTTCCTATATTTTTCATATTTCATTTTTTGGTAAATATTTTGTCATGGACCAGGTCTAGTCTTAGGCTATTCTTTCAGAATACTGCCTCATCTGATAAGTTGGTACAATGTGTTGGATTGTTCTTTTCATCTTTTATTTAATAGTTTCTAGCTGATAATGTGTATTTTTCATTATCTTTATTTGGACATACATACCCAACGATATCTTTGTATTTTATGTTTTACTGGGAAGAGACTCATCAAAAGCTCTGTATTATATGTATCAACAATCAAACATTTAGAGCATGCAATTATTCTTAATTTTGCATGAAAATATCTTTGTACCATTTACTTATAAAAATTTAGAACTATTAATAATGTCCCTACTGTAATAAGTAACTAATTACCAGAAAAATTAAACAATTCACTTTATATCAATTATGAATATGAAAAGTACTAAAATAAGTATTTGGCAATTAATACATAATTGATAGAAATTGAAATCATAAGAAAGCCATTTAAAATGTCAGTGCATATGGTCCTTAAATAATAGGTTGTTCAAAAAAATTTCTCTAATTCATAAGATATAATATGCCATATTACAGCGTAATGTGATAAAAAACATTAAATTATCAATATTGATAATAAAGAATGATACCTTTTTTCTTAAATATGTTTATTTGATTTTCATTGTAAGATGTTAATTCTGGAAGACTTCAGAATTAAGAAAGTCTTGGTGTATATTATTTCTAACAGGCTAATCAAAGTACTTTTAAATATATATGTATATATATATATACACATAATATATGTAATGCATATGCATGAATATAGACACATATGTATAATAAATGTATTGTAATATATCTATCAGGTGATTATAATTATTAAATTTAAAAAAAATAGTGACTATAAAAAACAGTCTCAAATTTAAATTTCATAGCATACAACTGTTTGTAATGCCATGAGAGAAAAATAGATATGGAGGAAAAACGAAAAAGGAAGAGAGAGAAGGGGAAAAATGAGGAAGAAAGTGAGTAAAGAAGAGGGAGAGGCGTGTTCGATGTTAAGACAAAAGTGGAGCGGCTGGGTTTGTGATTCAGTGTTAACATGTTTGCCTAGTATGTGTGAGGAACTGGGTTCTATTCTCAGCACCACATAAACAAATAAAAATAATGAAGATCCATCAACAACTTAAAAAATAAAAAATAAAAAACTAGAAATATTACTAAAATCCCAAGCATTTATGAATGTTAAATAATAAAATATAGGTTACATAGCCTTATGTAATTTCTAGACTCCCCAAAAGAGTCATTAAATGTTAGATTATTAGTGCTATAACTAAAAATCCATTGCTCTTTCCTCTACATTCTGTGGCATTCTAGTGCTAAAATAAATTGTAGTATAACACCAAAAAAAAAAAAAATCCTAATATTTCTACAGTAACTGACCCAGTTTAACATCAATGCAAGTAGATTCCTATGGGACATGATATGTACTTTGAAGTTTATTTTTATTCAACACTGGTACATTTCTATTTCTTGAGTTTATGCACATTATAGGATATATATTTCATCAACACGTTCACAAATTTATAGGCATTTATTTCACTTTCAATCACTTCCTGCTTCAGAAAACATGTATTCCTCCGTTTCTGACTGGTCTTTTCTTGAAACTTCTTTCCAAACACATTGTTTTCGATTTCCATTATCACATTTGAAGCAAAACTCACACACCCCTCATAATAAACCATAACCCTAATATTACCATTAGATGTACAACTGGTTGGAATGAATGATTGTATATCAATATAAGATTTCTTACTTAGTTTCAGATATCAATTCAATCCATTATTTAAAGTGGAACCAGTTATATTATTTATTCACAATGTGGTATTTTCATGCATTATCTCTATATTCATAGACACAGGGTACACCTCTTTGTACCCCCAACACTAATTTATACGTCTTCAAAATATTGCTCCCAGAAATGTTGGAAGAAATACCCATGTCACCTGATCTACATATGCATTTTATCACTGAAATATTCTGGACACAAAAAGCAAAGGTCACACTTATGATTGTATCAAAGCTAAATGAAAAGTGAACATGGATTACTAAAAACATCCATGTCCAGGTTGCCTAATGCTCTCAAATGAAAATCCTATTGGTAACTACAAATTAGTTTCTTCCAAAGATTATATATTCAAACTCAACCCTGTTGAAAATGTCTAATCCTCTCACTCACTTTATACTTTGCCTGTTTTTGTAATGTCTCTATTGGTATCTGCTTTTCCACAGTTCATCATTGTGCTAAATCTTCACATGTTCTGAAACTTACATTCACACTCTAATCGAAATCCTATTGCTAAAGAACTTTTGGTCCAAATCCTATATTCACTCTTCTTCTTAAAACCTACCTACTATCTTCCTAATCCTACCGACTATCACTTTTTGACTGGAGGTTCTCTTCTACATTCAATCATCCAGTTACAAGGTCTTATGCCATTGTATATCGATTTCTCTGAGACATTTTTGCAGAATGTAATTCAACGATAGGTATCCCAATCAAGGGCCCAATGATTTCTGGGCTTCAAATCTTACTTAGATTTCTGTTTATGTACATATATTTCACGTCTGTATTCTAATAAATATCACAGGTTCCAATAACATTATTCATCCAGCAGAATGTTTCCTAACCGAAAATGAAAATGTTATTAACCCTAACCATACACTGTTCCCTCAATCTAACTTTAAAGAAGAGCAGTGACAGTGTTGGTCTTACAATTCAGGAATGCATGGGATCTTCCACCTGCTGAGAACCTCAAAGGTACATGCAGAAATGATCCCTGGAGAAGATGTAGGCAGCGATGAAGGACCTGAGAGAGCAAAAGTCATCTCAATGGCAAACAACCTGGTAGAATTAAGGAATGTGTCTGAATCAGCCTCATTCTTCTTAATACAGAGAAGATAGACCAAACCATGCCTGTGTGGAGAGCTGTTCCCTGGTCCCTATGTTTGATATACGATTCGAACTTGTGAAAGTGTCACAGGATGTAGGGGCATCCTCCATCTCATGGGAACCTTGGAGGCAAATGTTAGGACAACGTGGTTTCCAAGGCAGTGACCTCATTCAGTTCCTCAAGGAAATGACTTCACCTCACTTCCTTGGTGATGGAAGTCTCTGAACTTGGGATCCAGGAAGCCAGGCACCCAGAGCCATAACCCGTCCAAGTCCCAGTGGTCTAACTTGTTTGGATTTACGAAGGACAGAGTCAATATTTCTTGGTACCTACTGATTTGAGGATGGCCAAATGCCAGGAAACCTCTGAAGAGGGTCCTATCCTGATAAAGCAGGTAGTGGATCACCGCTGGCTCCTGACTACTTCACAGAGTTGGCAAAGTAGAGCAGATCTGAGACAGGACAGGCCATTTTGGGAGAACATAGTATGGCCCACCAGTCAGAGGACACTCCGGATATGACAGACCTACTTGGGGGAAGGAGGTGCCTTTGCGGGTGTGGGTGTGGGTTTGTGGTTTTGTCTCATGTTCTGAGAATAAGAAAGAAAGGCGGTTTGATTGGATTGTAGTGAACTGTTTCTAGTAAGTCGTTTGACAAGGCGAGTCTTTCTATGTCTGTGTATCCCACTGTGTCCGTGGTTGTCGACATTAGAAAAGAGAATGTATCAGTTGATGTGTTCTGTCTAGTAGAAAGCTTCGCAGCATTCATCCTGCCCAATTGATGAATGTACTGCGGCTTGCCTCATGGATGGGCAACACCTACTATCTGCCTAAGTTCCTGTTTTCTTCCTGAATTCTGGCCACTCTCCCGAATAGGCACATAGTTTTGTGTTTAAGATATGTACCACCTCAAGCTCTGTTAAATGGCCATGTACTGGACAGCTGAAGGGAATGGGAGAATCTCAGAAAACTCAGATATCAGTGTGACCAGGAAAGTCTCAGTGGAGAAACCCTGCTATGGGCCATTCTCTTACTATGTATCTGTTTCCCTGAATGTCAGGAAGTTCTTTGCCTCAGGCCACCCTCATGTGAAGCCTGAAAAAAAGAGTTTTCAAATGAAAATGAATGGGCATCACCTGTGGCTCTTTGCTTAATTTCTTTGCAAAGGGATGTGTCTGAATCACCCTTTGGCCCTGTGTGCGGTTGTGGCTTAGATTCTCAGCCCCTGATGGATCTAAAGAAAGATCCGATGTGTGCATCCAAAACCAAAATTTCAAAAAGATCAGTTATGATGGATGAAGTCTCTTGCCTTTCTTTGTTAGGTTCCTGAACTACATCAAGTGAGAATAGGGATCCTTTGGTTCAAATAAATTTTTGAAAGCCCTGAAGAAGTGCTTGGGTTTTCTTATGACTCCAATTCACATAAAGAATCTATACCTGACAGTCAGTAGGCCTCAAATTGGAGAAGCAGATCAGTATTAACTGCGGTCTTATTTTATCACTCCTGGTTCACATGCAGGGTGTCCAGGCCACCATGACTTTAGGCAAATGAGCGGCAAGGGAGCTTATTTTGGACACTAACCCATACCCTACTAGACTCTGACTAGTAATCCTAACATGATGGAGAATAATAATCCCAACAGAATAGAAATACAAGAAGTTTTGAGGATTCATGTTGTATAGTTGTACTTGCCTTTTGCATTATATAGGGTAGGAGTTATAAATTTAGTCAATTTTTAATTGAAACAGTTCTCCATGTGTTTTTAAAGTTCACAACCATGTGAATTCCTCTCTCCCTTTCTCTGTAGCCTATTCAGAACATGTATTTTTATATGCACATTTAGAATCCTACCTGGTATCACATGTACATTCTTGAGAGGTTGCTGACTTAGCAGATACAAATTGTCAGAAGAGATCACTCCTCTGAATGCTGTTGGAAGTGAAAATTCAAACTATGGGTGACTTCCTAGTTGAACAACATTATACATAAATCCACGTTTAGTAAAATTAATATTTTTGGATCTGTGGATTATATATATTTCATGATATATATATATATATATATATATATATATATATATATATATATATATATATATATTGCTACATTTTAATGTCTGTTTGAGTGTGTGTGTGTGTGTGTGTGTGTGTGTATAGATAGATAGATAGATAGATAGATAGATAGATATACACTATCCAGATTTTTGAAAATATGAAACATATGTGTCTTATTATATACTCCCTAAATTCATTCATGTACATGTATGTGGATTTATAATCAACTTTTCACAAGATTATTTTCAAAAATATTCATCCACCTGAAATACATATTTGTTTCCTAGTACTAAAAACAAACTTCAGTGAATGGTGCATACAAATCCAAATATTTCTACAGTAACTGTCCCAGTTTAACATCAATGCTTGTAGATTCCTATGGGACATGATGTGTATTTTGACGTTCATTTTTTAACAAAACTGGTACATTATTATTTCTTCAGTTTATGCACATCATAGGATATATATTTCATTAACAAATTCACAAATTTATAGGCATTTGTTTCACTTTCAATAACTTCCTTATTCAAAACTCTTGTATTCCTCCAGGTTTCTTGTCTGGTCTCTTCATGAGACTTCTTTCCAAACTCATTATTTCTGAAATCCATAATCACCTTTGAAACAAAATTCACACACTCTTTATGATAATCCATAAGCCTAATATTAAAATAAGATGGATACCTGGTTGGATTGAATGATTGCATATCAATATAAGATTTCCTGTATATTTTCAGATATCAATTCAATCCATTATTTAAATTTAGAACTTGTTACATTGTTTAATCAAAGTTTTGTCTATTCATGCATTATCTCTATTTTACTAGACACAGGGTACACCCATTTGTAACCCCAGTACTAATTTATATATCTTCAAAATATTGCTCCCAGAAAGGGTGGAATAAATACTTATGTCATCTGATCTACATATACATTTTATCACAGTAATTTTCTGGACACAAAAAGCAAAGTTCACACTTATGATTTTACCAAAGCCTTAATGGAAAGTGAGTATGCATTACTAAAAACATCCATGTCCAGGTTGCCTAACGCTCTCAAATGTCAATCCTATTGGTCACTACATATTTGTTTCTTCCTAAGATTATATATTTTACCTCAAGCCTGTTGAAAATGTCTAATCCTATCAATCACTTTATCATTTGCCTGATTTACTAATGTCTCTATTAATATCTGCTTTCCTACATATTTTCCACAGTTTATCATTGTGACTGACTCTTCACATGTGCTCACATTTTCATTCACTCTCTACCCGAAACCCTATTGCTAAAGAACTTTTGGTTTAAATCCTATACTCTCTCTGCTTTCTAAACCAACTGACTATCTTTCAAATAATACCGAGTATCCCTTTTTGACTAGAAGTTCTCTTCGACATTCCATCATCCAAGGTACAAGGTCCTATGCCATTGTACATCGATTTATCTGAGACATCTCTGCAGAACATAATTCAAAGCTAAGTATCCCAATCAAGGGCCCAATACCCTTCTGGGCTTCAAATCTTACCTAGATTTCTGTTTTCATTCTAATATTTCACTTTTACATTCTTGTAAATATTACAGGTTCCCAATACAATTATTCATCCTGCAGAATGATTCTTAACCCAAATCGAACCTTTTATTAACCCTAACCATACACTCTTCCCTCAATCTAAGTTTACAGAAGAGCAGGGACAGAGTTGTTTTTACAATACAGGAATGTAGGTCATCTTAAACCTGCTGAGAACCTCAAAGGTCCATGCAGAAATGATACCTGGAGAAGATGTAGGCAGCTATGAAGGACTTGAGAGAGCAAAAGTCACCTTGCATGGCAAACCACCTGGTCAGGATGAAGGGTCGTGTCTGAATCAGTCTCTCTATTCTAAATGTAGAGAAGGTGGACCAAACCAGGCCTTTGTTGAGGGATGTTCCCGGGTGCCTATGGTTGATATACCATTCTAACTTGCAAAAGTGTCACAGGAAGTAGGGGCAGCCTCTATCTCATGGGACCCTTGGAAGCAACTGTTAGGACAAAGTGGTTGCCAAGGGAGTGACCTCATTCAGTTCTTGAAGGAAGTGTCCTACCTCACTTCCTTGGTATTGGAACTCTCTGAAATTGGGATCCAAGATGCCAGACACCCAGAGCCAGTCCCAGTCCCACTCCCACTGGGCTCAGTTGTTTGAATTTACCAAGGACAGAGTCAGTCTTTCTTGTTACCTACTGCTGAGAGAATGGCCAAATGCCAGGACAGATATGAAGAGGGTCTTTCCTGAGAAAGCAGGTAGTGGCTCAACACTGGATCCTGACAACTTCACAGAGTTGGCCAAGGCAACCAGAACTGAGACAGGACTGGCCATTTCGGGGAACATAGTTTGGCTCAACAGACAGAGGACACACTGGAGAGTCAGAGACTTACTTGTGGGAAGGAGATGCCTTTGTGGGTGTGGGTGTGAGTTTGTGGTTTTGTCTCATGTTCTGAAAATAGGTAGGAAAGGTGGTTTGTTTGGTTTGGAATGGACTGTTTCTAGTAAATCGTTTGACAAGGTGAGTGATTCTAGTTCGGTGTATCCCACTGTGTACGTGGTTTTGGACATTAAAAAACAGAATGCACCAATGGATGTATCCTGTCTAGTAGAAAGCTTCCCAGCATTCATCCTGCTCAACTGATGGATGGACTGCGGTGTGTCTTATGGATGGGGAACACCTACTATCTTCCTAAGTTCCTGTTTTCTTCCTGAATTCTGGCCACTCTCCAGAATAGGCTCATGGTTTTGTGTCCAAGATATATACCACCTCCAAGCTCTGTGCCATGGCCATGTACTGGACAGCTGAATGGAATGGGAGAATCACAGAAAACTCAGATATCCGTGTGACCAGGAAAGTCTCAGTGGAAAAATCCTGCTTTGGCCATTCTCTTACCTATATTTCTGTTGCCCTGAATGTCAGGAAGTTCTTTCCCTCAGCCCACCCCTTTGTTAAGCCTGAAGAAAACAGTTTTCAAATGGAAATGAAAGGGCATCACCTGTGGCTCTTTGCTTAATTTCTTTGGAAAGGGATGTGTCTGAATCAGCCTCTTGGCCCTGTGTGCGGTTGTGGCTTAGATTCTCAGCACCTCATGGATCTAAAGAAAGATCCCATGTGTGCATCCATAACCAAAATGGCAAAAAGATCTGTTATGGTGAATTAAGTCTCTTGCGTTCCTTTGTTAGGTTTCTGACCTACATCAAGTGAGAATAGGAATCCTTTGGTTCAAATGAATTCTTCAATGCCCTGAAGAAGTGGTTGTGTTTTCTCATGACTCCAAATCACATAAAGAATCGTTACCTGACAGTCAGTAGGCCTCAAATTGGAGAAGCAGAGCCGTATTAACTGCAGTCCTATTTTATCACTCCTGGTTCACATGCAGGGTGTCCAGGCCACCATGACTTTAGGCAAATGAGGGGCAAGGGAGCTTATTTTGGACACTAACCCATACCCTACTAGACTCTGACTACTAATCCTAATATGATGGAGATTAATAACCCAAACAAAATAGAAATACAAGCAGTTCAGAGGAGTTATGTTGTATAGTTGGACTTGCCTTTTGCATTATATAGGGTAGGAGTTATAAATCTAGTCAATTTTTAATTAAAATAGTTCTACATGTGTTTTTAAAGTTAACAAATATGTGAATTCCTCTCTCCCTTTTTGTGTAGCCTATTCAGCACATGTATTTTTATATGCACATATAGAATCCTACCTGGTATCACATGTTTATACTTGAGAGGTTTCTCACTTGGCAGATACTGCTGCGGTCCTGTTGGAGCAAAATAACCGGGAGGTGGGGGTTATGAATAACATGTGTATGTTGATATAGCAGGAGTGGAAGCCATTAATGTAGGACAATAGAGGTATTTATACATTCCACCCAGCTTATCTAATTAACATAAACTAGATACTGCAGCCAACCAATCAGGAACCTCCACACTTAATGGCTCGCTTTTGTTACATCTCAAACCACTCCCTCTGGCATTTTGCCAGGCATCATCCAGACTTGTTTACACACTCTAACATTCCCCTGGCAAAATGCCAGGTGTTATTTTGACATGTTTACAGACTCTAACATTTCCCCCTTTTATTTAATTTAAATAAAGACCACAGTGGTTTTTACAGAAACACCATAAATAACCTGCTACAAACAGAAAGGGAGGATACAAAATGTCACAATACAAGCCAATTGATGAAGCACTTGGAGAAATAATACCAGCAATGACACTGTTAGCAAAGACACCGAGTTAAAATTTGTTATAGATTACAGTTTGTTGTCTCAGTCCAGGTAAAGCAGTGTCTCAATAGATTAACTCACAGTTCAGGTAAACCACAGTCCAGGTATGTTCTGCAGGTAGCTAGCTTAAATCACAGTCCTGGTAAGTTCTGCAGGCAGCTAGCTTAAATCACAGTTCATGTAAATTCTGCAGGCAGCCAGCTTAAATCACAGCCCAGGAAAGTTCTGAAGGCAGCTAGCTTGATCCAAAGTCTCCTCCGTTTCTCAGCCGAAGTCTCCTCCGGTTTTCAGCAACACTGGAAATTCTTCCACCCTTGTCCTCACCGGCACTGGGATGAAGGCAGGAACTCCTACCACTGGCTAAAGAAAATCCTATAGTATTCCACAGGTGCTAAGAAAACAACCTTCTGAAAAATTTAGTACATTATCTCAAGGTTTTTTACATTTGAAAAAAGCCTTAATAGTGCTTATTATTTATTATCTTCCGGGTGTGGGAGAACCATTGTAGCTTAGTTATTGGCATTGAAAATGACCAAACATCAGGGAGCCAGTAGCATCTATGGCTGGCTGTAGCATCCTGGGCAGCCACAGATGGCCCTGGGGAGTTTCCAGGACTCAAACTGCCACGGGGCCCCGCTCCCCAGGCTGGGGGCGGGGAATTGCCAGCTGCCACTGCTTGAAAAGCCCTTGCTGCACAGTGACTGGCTTGAGCATGTGGCAGCCGAGGCGCCTATTCACATACACTCCGGAAACGAAAAGTATTCAGTAACAGCCTTTTGCTGAAACTTTTTTCCTGATAATCCTTCTTCTTCTTAACTTTCTTTTTCTTTCTGATTAGACTTCCTGGGCTTCCATCAACACATGCCCTAATTGCTCTTGTTTCCACTGGGGTGCCTCTTTCGATTATCAATTTACTTCTCACCCCTTCCTTATTTTCATCACAAAGACAATACAATACACTGAGATAAAACAAGACACAATCATACTGTATCAATCTTCTCCATTTTTTGAAATGACCGTTTTTCCTCTCCCCCTATCTGCCTAGGGATGAGCAGATTTGCTCCCATCCTATCTATGGATGGGCAGCTTTTATTCGTCACTTACCCCCAAGTGTCCCAGGGCTCCCTGTATGGGCCACCATCTGCAGCAGTCCCACTGCAGCAAAATAACCGGGGCAGGGGGTGATGAATAACTAGTGTATGTTGATACAGTAGGAAAGGCGTGATAGGTAGGAAAGGCTATTTGTTTGGTATTGAGTGGACTGTTTCTAGTAAGTTGTTTGACAAGGCAAGTGTTTCTATATCTGTGTATCCCACTGTATCTCTGGTTGTAGACATTAGAAAAGATAATGCATCAATGGATTTGTCCTCTCCAGGAGAAAGTTTAACAGCATTCATCCTGCCCAATTTATGAAAGGACTGTGGCTTGCCTTATGGATGGGCAACACCTACAATATTCCTAAGTTCCTGTACTCTTCCTGAATTCTGGCCACTCTCCACAACAGGCTCATGGTTTTGAGTCCAAGATATGTACCACCTCCAAGCTCTGTGACATGGCCATGTACTGGATAGCTGAAGGGAATGGCGAGCATCTCAGAAAACTCAGATATCAGTGTGACCAGTAAAATCTCAGTGGAGAAACCCTGCTTTGGGCCTTTTCTTACATAATGTTCTGTTGCCCTGAATGTCAGGAAGGTCTTTGCCTCAGGCCAACCCTTTGTGAAGCCTGAAGAAAACAGTTTTCAAATGGAAATGAATGGGCATAACTTGTGGCTCTTTGCTTAATTTCTTCCAAAAGGGATGTGTCTGAATCAGCCTCTTGGCCCTGTGTGAGGCTGTGGCTTAGATTCTCAGCACCTGATGGATCTAAAGAAACATTCCTTTTGTGCTTCCAAAACCAAAATGGCCAAAAGGGCAGTCATTGTGGTTGAAGTCCCTCGCCTTCCTCTGTAAGGTTTCTGACCTACATCAAGTGAGAAGAGGGATCCATTGGGTCAAATGAGTTCTTCAAAACCCTGCAGAGGCTAGCCCGTAATTGCTTGGGTTTTCTCATGACTCCAATTCACATAAAAAATCTATACCAAACAGTCAGTAGGCCTCATATTGGAGAAGCTGGGCAGTACAAATGGCAGGCATATTTGATCACTACTGGTTCACAGGAAGGGTGTCCAGGCCACCCTGATTTTAGGCAAATGAGGGGTAAGGGAGCTTATTTTGGACACTGTCGTGAGCTTTGCCCCTCATGGAAAACCCCAGCCAGAGGTTATGATCAGTGTCTATATGGAAGAAGATGAGGGCCATGTGGGAGTGTTTTGGTTTTAATTGTGGTCATTTGTGTGGTGGTTGAAATAGATGACTGGGTCCACCTGGGCTTGAAGTCTGGTGTGATTCCCCTTACAGACTGAGTTCTGAAACTGACCTCAGAGAAATATTGCCATGAGTTCTCTTGGGATTTTAGGAGGCCACGCATTAGAGTCGCCCTTGGAAACTGAGATCAAGTCCCAGGGTGGCTTTCCACAGAGCATCGGGAATCTCAGCCAGGATATCACATGATTTTATTATGAAAGACTTGGCAGCCATAGATGAGATTCAAAACAAACATGGACCTCACACTCTAGACCTCAATGGGCCTGGGTTCATGTGATCTTTTGGCCACTCTTTGGGAAGCCTTGACTGTGAGAATTCTCCAGAGCTTTCATTGAAATGAGCTTCCATACCATTTAATGGTTCTTGAAAGAATTGAAACCTACAGTGCCTCCAACTTCATCCGTGAAAAATGCTAGATAAATACCAAGAAATTTTTGAAATTCCCATAACCAGGTGTCAGAGGAGAACATTTGGATGTCCTGTTGCTGATCAGGAGTGTTCCAGACAGTGGTTTGATTGACTGGGTTTCATGAAAATGGTGTAGAACTGAAATGCCAGTATGTTGGAGCCTGCTGAGTATTGGGCCCAGAACTGTGGTGTGCAGGTGTGGGATAAAACATTTGTGTTGGGGCCATTTGGATCTACCATTGACTTCCAAATGGCTTGTGGCTGACATGGTGCAGCCAGCAGACCCTTATATGTAAAGGCATCTTGTTATATGGAGAGGTTTCAGGGCAATGTTCCGAATCAGGTTGCTATCTTCAAGTGGGCAAGCTATGTGGGATAGAATCCTGGTTGGTGCATTCTCCTGCAGACTCTGACCGACCACACGTGACAGAACTACCTTCAGCACTGTGTCCCAGTTGAACTTCTTGTATTTCGTAGAGCAAATACCAAACTCCCAGTGCAGCAGCAAGAAACACCATGAATAGTGGAGGATGACTAAATGGGTACACAGTCCACACAGGGAGACACTTAGCCTTCAGTGGCCACAGTTTACCTACAAAGAGAGAATTCAGCACTTTGCCTCATTTTCATTGGAAAATAAGAAACCAATTTCTTCAGGTCACATAGATGCAGAGCCAGCTTTGATGGTCTCACAACAAAGGAAGCTAAAGCTCCTGAAAACAACATATATTTCAAGTGCCCAACCTCAGAGGCAGTTTCTCAAAAAGTCGTTAGGCCAGCAGAGCTCCATGTTTGTGGAGTGTTTACCTGTTAGACAAGGATGCAAGAAAAGACCACTGACTCCAATTAAAATCAAATTAAACTAAGCTTATTATTTTCACCAGCCAGGCTAACTCTCCCTCCCTAAACGGCCAGAACAAGACAGCAACCCCAACTTACCTACAGCCCAGCTTTAAAGCCCAGAAAGTTACACAAAAGGGGGGTTAGAGATAACAGAACTCGGACAAGCATCACACTAATGGTAGTTTTTATATATATATACATATATATATATTTTTTTTTTTGCTGGCCCCAACATCAGAATTTGTGAGGACCATTAGACCCTCAGAGATGGTCATTGTCTGTCCAGGGAAGGCCAATATTTATGATGTGTCACTAATGTTTCACAGAGTGCTGCTATCTGGTCAGAGAGCCAGATATGGGTGAGTTCAAGGCATGGGCAGGCATTCCAAGCAGGTTCAGAATTTGCAGTAATTTATAGTAAAGCCAAAATTATCTTATCATGGCTTTGTGGCAAGATGGCTCCCAATTTTAATAAAAGATCAGGTTAAGCCTATCATTCCCCCCTTTTCTTATGTGTTCCTTTCAAATCTTTGATAGATTAAGGGAAGTGCACTGAGGAAATTTAAATCCCTCAGGTAACAGTCTCCAAATTTCTAGAACTCACCCAAAACGGGTCTCCCTGATTTTACCTGACTTAATTAATTACGTATATTGATAGTCTATTTATTTTTGGCTCCATTGTTGTAAGAAGGGAGGCCTCACGCATTTTGGATTCTTCTGCGCTGAGAGAGGGTGACGTAAGGGTCATGGCATGAGGGACATGAGTTGCCTTTTAGAATTTAGTTGAGGGACATGAGTTGCCTTTTAGATTTCAGCTTGGTTTGAAGTCTGGTTGGGGAAGAACAGGTTGTAAAGTCATCTGGGAATGGGTTCTTCTATGAGAGTAACAAAAACCATGAGTAATGAATAAATGTTGCAGCAGCTGGAACATGTCACCATATAGAAGTTCCCTCACCATTCTTTAATATCCTCAGTTATCAGGACTGTCAACTTAATATTTAATTTTTTGTTTTACAGTTGTCCCTCCCCATAAGATACAGTTTATTAATTTAATGTCATCTGATCTTGCAAAATCCTTTTTCTAGTATGACCTCTGTGTCTAATAGAGAAACCTTTAATTCTGTTACTCAGGGCTGGATAATCGTACTAGCAAACACCAAGCCTACCTCTGTAGGTTAGGAATATCTGTAGGCCCTAAACTAAATTTTCTGCCTTTGGCAGCTCCTCTTAATAGTCTCTTTTTATAGTTATCAGGCATTCCTGTCTGAGAATCCTTCTTTGTAACCTCCAGTCTTACTTATTTTGGGAGGCTAACATAAAGTGTATACCTTAAAATATTAATATTTGTTTTTTGGCCGATTCATTTAACTTTAATTTTAAATCCTAATCTTAAACATCCAGCAAATAAATTTTAACAGCCTTATATTGAGAGTACTGGGCTTTAATATCTATAACTTAATTATTATTTATCTTTTCATTAATTGGGATATGTATTATTCTGTCTGTCTTGTAGGTGATGACTTATTATCTTAAATTAACCCATGTTGTGTTATTAAAGCAACACTTCTGTAAAAGACTAACAGGGAATCTTTAGATCACTTATAAGCAACTTAAAAATAAATTTTTTTAACAAGAGTAAAAATACTTAGTTTCTGTAATAGCTACCCTGATTTTTTTGGCTGAGTTATACATTATATGCCCTGTTTGAGATCCTAGTAATCTTCACAGAAAAACAAAAGAACTTTTGAACATAACTTTAAATGAAATAAAATCTGACCTACTCCTTTTGTAGTCATTCTCACATGTAGTAAGATGGGATACAGAGCCTTATCTCAGGTAAGGCAGGCCTCTTTATAAATATTAAGTGTTTTAGTTCTAAAGCTGATCATTGTTTTTTAAATATCATTTTACAAAGTTTACATAAATTGTTTGAGGTCACATGAACATTATCTAACATCATATGACATCACATTTAAAACATGGATTAAAGAAAGGCTGAAAGATTTTAACCTTTACATATATTAGGCTCTGATTAACTTAAAAATACATTTAAATTGTTCCCCAATGAAAAAAGTAACATAAAACTTTACATATCTTATTGATAACAGGTAAATAAATCCCCAGTACATTTTTATTACCATACAACTTCAGAATACCAGCTTGATATAATGCTCTTTAAATGTTTCTAACTTACAGACTTGTATACCTGGAAGATATGAGCACATTAATAGCATCAATATTACATTGATATTTCTAGATTAACCAAGTTTAGCTTTTAAAGAAATGGCAGTAGAGTGCTCTAAAATAACAGTTCTTATTTAATCAGTTGTTTAATTTTTATGGTTGCTTGCTCTAGAAAAAATAAAACTTAATAAACACAATGTTATGGGTAAACTTATGTTTTCAGAAATTTTTGTCTCTATAACACATGACTGATTTTTACAATCTGATACAGACCTTAGTAAATCAATCGGGTATCTAACAAATGTACTCAAGAATGAGAAATTCCACATCAAATTTACTTTACTTATTTATTAAAATATTAGACAAATGTATTGAACAGTGTAAACCATTTTTTTGTTGAAGGAAAAGTCCTAGAATCAAGGCATTTTAGACATTTTGTAGATATTAATATTTTACTAGATTTTTGAACACCTATAAAAACTTGTAAGCTTAAATTTAAAAACATTTATTTTTATCTGTTTATGCAATTTAAATTGAACAATTTTAATCACGTGAATTAAAGATCTTTGGATCCCCTTTTTTAAATTAATTTTTATTGTAGGTTGTTCAAAACATTACATAGTTCTTGATATATTATATTTCACACTTGATTCAAGTGGGATATGAACTCCCGTTTTTACCCCATATACAGATTGCAGAATCACATCAGTTGCACAACCATTGATTTACATATTGCCATTCTGGTGTCTGTTGTATTCTGCTGCATTTCCTATCCTCTACTATCCCCACTCCCCCATCCCCTCCCCTCTTCTCTCTCTACCCCCTCTACTGTAATTCATTTCTCCCCCCTCATATTTTTCCTCCTTTCCCCTCACTTCCTTTTGTATGTAATTTTGTATACCCCTGAGGGTCTCCTTCCATTTACAGGAAATTTCCCTTCTCTCTCCCTTTCCCACCCACCTCTCATCCCTGTTTAATATTAATCTTCTTCTCATGCTCTTCGTCCCTACTCTGTTCTTAGTTACTCTCCTTATATCAAAGAAGACATTTGGCATTTGTTTTTGAGGGATTGGCTAGCTTCACTTAGCATAATCTGCTCTAATGCCATCCATTTCTCTCCAAATTCTATGATTTTGTCATTTCTTAATGCAGAGTAATACTCCATTGTGTAAAAATGCCACATATTTTTTATCCATTCGTCTATTGAATGGCATCTAGGTTGCTTCCACAGTCTTGCTATTGTGAATTGTGCTGTTATGAACATGGATGTAGCAGTGTCCCTATAGTGTGCTCTTTTTAGGTCTTTAGGGAATAGACCGAGTAGGGGAATAGCTGGATCAAATGGTGGTTTTATTCCCAGCTTTCCAAGAAATCTCCATACTGCTTTCCAAATTGGCCGCACCAATTTTCAGTCCCACCAGCAATGTACAAGAGTACCCTTTTCCCCACATCCTCGCCAGCACTTGTTGTTGTTTGACTTCCTAATGGCTGCTAATCTTACTGGAGTGAGATGGTATCTTAGGGTGGTTTTGATTTGCATTTCTCTGACTGCTAGAGATGGTGAGCATTTTTTCATATACTTGTTGATTGATTGTATGTCCTCCTCTGAGAAATTTCTATTCAGGCCCTTGGCCCATTTGTTGATTGGGTTATTTGTTATCTTATTGTCTAATTTTTTGAGTTCTTTGTATATTCTGGATATTAGGGCTCTGTGTGAAGTGTGAGGAGTAAAGATTTGTTCCCAGGACGTAGGATCCCTATTTACCTCTCTTATTCTTTCTTTTGCTGAGAAAAAACTTTTTAGTTTGAGTAAGTCCCATTTGTTGATTCTAGTTATTAACACTTGTGCTATGGGTGTCCTATTGAGGAATTTGGAGCCCAACCCCACAGTATGTAGATCATAGCCAACTTTTTCTTCTATCAGACGCCATGTCTCTGATTTGATATCAAGTTCCTTGATCCACTTTGAGTTAACTTTTGTGCATGGCAAGAGAAAGGGATTCAGTTTCATTTTGTTGCATATGGATTTCCAGTTTTCCCAACACCATTTGTTGAAGATGCTATCCTTCTTCAATTGCATGCTTTTAGCCCCTTTATCGAATATAAGATAGTTGTAGTTTTGTGGATTGGTTTCTGTGTCCTCTATTCTGTACCATTGGTCCACCCACCTGTTTTGGAACCAGTACCCTGCTGTTTTTGTTACTATTGCTCTGTAGTATAGTTTGAAGTCTGGTATAGCTATCCCGCCTGATTCACACTTCCTGCTTAGCATTGTTTTTGCTATTCTGGGTCTTTTATTTTTCCATATGAATTTCATGATTGCTTTCTCTATTTCTACAAGAAATGCCGTTGGGATTTTGATTGGCATTGCATTAAACCTATAGAGAACTTTTGGTAATATCGCCATTTTGATGATGTTAGTTCTACCTATCCATGAACAGGGTATATTTTTCCATCTTCTAAGATCTTCTTCTATTTCTCTCTTTAGGTTTCTGTAGTTTTCATTGTATAAGTCTTTCACCTCTTTTATTAGGTTGATTCCCAAGTATTTTATTTTATTTGAGGATATTGTGAATGGGGTGGTTGTCCTCATTTCCATTTCAGAGGATTTGTGGCTGATATACAGGAATGTCTTTGATTTATGTGTGTTGATATTATATCCTGCCACTTTGCTGAATTCATTTATTAGCTCTAGTAGTTTCTTTGTAGACCCTTTTGGGTCTGCTAGGTATAGAATCATGTCATCTGCAAATAGTGATAATTTGAGTTCTTTTCCTATTTTTATGCCTTTAATTTCTTTCGTCTGTCTAATTGCTCTGGCCAGTGATTCGAGAACTATGTTGAACCGAAGTGGTGAGAGAGGGCATCCCTTAAAATTTGTTTTTATGAGTGCTTTTTTTATTATGAGCGCTCCTTATATATGTTAATTTCTGTATCATATATATGATTAAGAATATATATATATATATAGACTTACAACAAATATCAAAAGTGTGCACACATAATAATAGTAAAGGCCTTGTAGCTTTTAGCAGGTGAAATCTCCATTGCCATGTTTTAAAAACTCCACAGTTGGTCAAAGATAGAACTGATCAGAAAAACATTAACCTAGGTCTGTAGGATCAAAATTATGAGTTAGAAAAATTAAAGGATCTAAGGAAAAAAATAAGAGTCCTAGAAAAAATAACTGACCAGTAATTAGTAAATACCATACTATTTACTTTTTTTTTTCCTTAAGCCTCATATCAGTCTCCTACTGATCTTGCAGGCTTCTTTCATTTGCATTTCGATCTAAGTCCTGGCTGAGGTCTGGAAGGAGCAGGAAAAAACTGCTATTCTGAGCAGACACCTCAGGCCTAACGCATTTTAACCATAATTTTCCAGATAGGATGTTGAAAATTTTGATACAAGTTTAAGACAAAATTTACAAAATTTTATATCTTTACATCTTGTGTTGTCAACAGATACCATACTATGATTTACTATCCTTGTCCAAATTAATGCACTGGTACACACAGTGACATTTTCCCAGGCTACCCAATTAAAAATTGGTGAAAAAAAAAAGACTGAATGATTGGAAAATTTCTTGCCAACTTGGAAGTAGAGTTCTTTAGTTTTCCATCCTAAGTATTTAAGTTCTCTGGCATGAATTATCTGAAATCATAAACTAAACAATTATCTGAATCTGACTTTTAACGGCAAGATTCTGCAATGCTTCAAAAACCCAATAAGCTACCAGATTGTTAAAATAAAACATCATCATTTAGACACACATTCAGGTAAAATCATTCCCAAGAAACAATATATAATATCAACACATTATTGCACATGTCTTAAAGTGCCAGAAACAAAGACACACGACAGACAGAAAGGAGCTTCAGACTATGACTGACAGACAGAAGCCTTTAAAACAGAGCAGATAAGAGAAAAATCTCCTACACCAGTTGCACCACAGATGTCCCCACAAGGGGACCAGATGTTTTCACAGAGGAGCATCCTGAAATGTAAAATCAAGGGTCTCCATAGTGACTTTCCTGCATTTAGTGTCCCCTTTTTTTCCCTCTTTTTTAAGATGACAGAGGTGGCATTATCGTTAAATTGCAGGGAAAGACCTAGGGAATTCTCTGAAAAAATAAGGCTTCAGCAGCTGCTGGGAGTCCCTCAGTCCCTCCTTTTACTTACAGGATTTGCTCCTCTGTTTCAGTTCCACCGCAAGCATGCTCCATCTCCTAACATTTCTGTAGTCAGCTCTCAAAAAGTTCCAGGGTGCTGGTGGGTTATCAAAATTTGTAACTTAAAGTTGGGTTCCTGAACTTGAAGCCAATTAATGCCAATTTAAAAATGAGGACAGGGTTTTGAGAAAAAGAAAAACGAAGGTTTATTGCTTTGCTAACAAAGATAAACACAGGGACTTTGCCAAAAGGTTGTGACTCTCTTTATCTGGAGGGACAAGGGATTTTAAAGGAGTTTCACTTATTAACCTGGGAGATACTCAGTTCTTAGGTCCCCCGCAGGCACTGCCCTCTGCAGTGAGTGTGCTCCAGGCAGCCAGCTAGGGGCTTCTCTCATACTGCTTAACAAACGGGTGTAAAGTTCATTGCAGTTCCTTTAAACTCAGTCCAAAGGGTGTCAGGCTTACTTGCTTTATTTTCATGTCCGATATCCTTAAGTTTTCACCACAGAAATCACACAACAAAATGCACAAAAACAAACAAACAAAAAACATATAGAACACAGAACAAAAAAAAAAAAAAAAAAAAAAAAAACAGAAATCCGGCGCCGAAACAGGAAAACAGAGGAGCAATGCAATGTCTTCCTAAAGCTTCCCGTAGGAGCGCATGCGTGCCCGTTGGCACCTCTCTACCCTTCCAGATGAATTCCCTAGAGAACAGAACAGATGACAGAATGATTCTTGTTACTGTCCCAGACAGGAGTATATGTGAGCCTCCTCAGTCCACCTCTCTGTCATCAGAAGAGATCTCCCTTAACCGCATATCAGATGTTATAAAGTCACCAATTACCTATGGATGCCTCCTCCACCAGGTGCTTGCTAATAGTTTTAATGCGGTGGTTCACTGCAGTGCTCCCTGAACTGAAGGCTAACTCCAAGGCCTTGGACCATCTCAAGTTGCACAAACCCTAGAGTTGCTCTCAAGCTTGGAGCCCTGGAAGGAAGGCCAACTTCAGAATTTACAGCAGTCTGGTCTTGTGATCTTGTCCAGCAGGGTCATCTCACTGGGGAACTCCAAAATATTAGACCAGGAACGCATGTAAAGACCACTGACTCCTAGTAAAATCAAATTAAGGCAAGCTAATTATTTCAAAGGGAAAGGCTACCTCTCCCTCCCAAAATGGTGGAAGCAAGACAGCAAACCCACCTTTCCTATAGCCCAGCTATATAGCCCAGAAAGATGCACAAAAAGGGGGTTACAGATAACAGAACTTTAACAAGCATCACACTAACGGTAGTTTACATTTTTTTTAAGCTCACCCCAACATCAGAAATTATGAGGACCATTAGAGCCTCAGAGACTCGTTGTCTGGCCAGGGAAAGAAAATATTTATGAGGTGTCACTAAAGTTTCAGAGAGGGCTGCAATCTGGTCAGAGAGCCAGGCATGGGTGAGTTTAAGGCATGGGCAAACATTCCAAGCAGGTTCAAAATTTGCAGTAATTTATAATAAAGCCAAAATTATCTTTTCATGGGTTTCTGGCAAGTGGGCTCCCAATTTTAATAAATGATCAGGTTGGGTCTATCAACCCTGTCCCTTACTTTTGGAAACTCCCCTTCCACATCCAAGCTTGTGAACTCCTGAGCACTTTCCATTCCAGATATGTATTCACAGATTTTCTAACTCTTCTCCTCTAATTGTGTATTACTTGGGGCGAATGTAATGTCAAGGCATTGTTCTGGATGAGAATGGGAAGATTTTTTGCATACACATTGGATTCATTATCTAATTTTTCATTCGAAATACTTAATCCCTGACACTAAAACCTACCCTACTGGACTCTGACTACTAATGCAAATATGATGGAGATAAATTACCCCAACAAAATAGAAATACAAGCAGTTCAGAGAAGGCATGGTGCATAGTTGGACTTGCCTTTTGCATTATGTAGTGTAGGAGTTATAAATCTAGCAAATTTTCAATTTAAATAGTTCTCCATGTGTTTTGAAAGTTAACAAATATTTGAATTCCTGTCTCCCTTTCTCTGTAGCCTATTCAGCACATGTATTTTTATATGCACATATCAAATCCTACCTGGTACCACACGTACATTCTTGTGAGGTGGATGAATTGGCAGATACAATTTGTGAGAATAGATCACTCATTCTAAACGCTGTTGGAACTGAAAATTCAACCTATGGGTGAGCTTCCTAGTTGAACAACATTATACATAAACCCATGTTCAGTAAAATGAATATTTTTGGATCTGTGGATTATATATATTTCATGATTAATTTAGATTGCCATATATATTGCTACTTTTTAATGTCTGTGTGTGTGTGTGTTATATATATATATATATATATATATATATATATATATATATATATTATACTCTCCAGATTTTTCAAAATATGAAATATATGTGTCTTATTATACACTCCCTAAATTCATTCATATTCATATATGTGGATTTATGATCAACTTTTCACAAGATTATTATCAGAAATATTCATCCACCTGAAATACATATTTGTTTCCTAGTACTGAAAACAAACTTCAGTGAATGGTGCACACAAATCCTAATATTTCTACAGTAACTCACCCAGTTTAACATCAATGTGTATAGATTCCTATGGGACATGAAGTGTATTTTGACGTTCATTTTTATTCAACTCTGGTACATTACTATTTCTTCAGTTAATGCACATCATAGGATAAATATTTCATCCACAATTTATCAAATTGATAGGCATTTGTTTCACTTTCAATCACTTCCTGATTCAGAACACATGTATTCCTTAATGTTTCTTGACTGCTCGTTTCATGAGACTTCTTTCCAAACACATTATTTTCAATTTCCATTATCGCTTTGAAGCAAATCTCACACACCCGTCTTGATAAACCATTAAAGTAATATTACCATTATATGTATAATTTGTTGGAATTAATGATTGTATATCAATATAAGATTTTCTGCATATTTTCAGATATAAATTCAATCGATTATTTAAAGTGTAATCAGTTATATTATTTATTCACAGTATGGTCTCTTCATGCATTATCTCTACATACATAGACACAGGGTACACCTCTTTGTACCCCCAATATTAATTTATATGTCTTCAAAATATTGCTCCCAGAAATGGTGGAAGAAATACTCTGTCAACTGATCTACATATACATTTTATCACAGTAATATTCTGGACACAAAATGCAAAGTTCACACTTATGATTGTACCAAAGACTAAATGGAATGTAAACATGGATTACTAAAAAAATCCATGTCCAATTTGGCTAATGCTCTCAAATGTCAATCCTATTAATGATTACATATTTGTTTCTTCCTAAGATTATATATTCAAATTCAACCCTGTTGAAAATATCTAATACTATCACTCACTTTATACTTTGTCTGATTTCATAATGTCTCTATAGATATCTGCTTTCCTACATATTTTCCCCAGTTCATCATTGTGACTCATTCTTCACATGTGCTGACATTGACATTCACTCACTAACCGAAACCCTGTTGCTAAAGAACTTTTGGTCCAATTCCTATACTCACTCTTTTTTCTAAACTTACTTACTATCTTCCTAATCCACCTACTGTCCCCTTTTGACTGGATATTCTCTTCGACATTCAATCATCCAAGGTACAAGGTCCTATGCCATTTTATATCGATTTATCTGAGACATCTGTGCAGAACATAATTCAAAGCTAAGTGTCACAATCAAAGGCCCAATTCCCTTCTGGGCTTCAAATCTTACCTAGATTTCTGTTTTCATACTTACATTTCACCTATTTATTCTTGTAAATATCGCAGATTCCCAATACCATTATTCATCCTGCAGAATGATTCCTAACTCAAATCGAATATGTTATTAATCCTAACCATACACTCTTCCATCAATCTAACTTTACAAAAGAGTAGGGACACAGTTTGTCTTACAATACAGGAATGTAGGGGATCTTCCACCTGCTGAGAACCTCAAAGGTCCTTACAGAAATGATCCCTGGAGAAGATGTTGACAGCTATGGAGGACCTGAGAGAGAAAAATTCATTTTCCATGGAAAACAACCAGGTCAAAATGAAGGGATGTGTCTGAATCAGCCTCTCTCTTCTTAATGTAGAGTAGTTGGACCAAATCAGGCATGTGTGGAGAGCTGTTCCCGGGTGCCTATTTTTGATATAAAATTCTTAGCATGAAGTGTCACAGTAAGTAGGGGCAGGCTCCATCTCATGGGAACCTAGGAAGCAACTTTTAGGACAAAGTGTTTGCCAAGGCAGTGACCTCATTCAGTTTCTGAATGAAGTGACCTACCTCACTTCTTTGGTGATGGAACTGTCTGAACTGGGGATCCAAGAAGCCAGGCACCCAGAGTCAGTCCCAGTCCCAGTCCCAGTGGGCTCACATGTTTGTATTTACCAAGGACAGAGTCAGACTTTCTTGGTACCTACTGATGTGAGGATGGCCAAATGCCAGGAGAGCTCTGAAGAGGGCCAGTCCATGAGAAAGCAGGCAGTGTCTCACCACTGGCTCCTGAAAACTTCACTGAGTTGGCCAAGGAGACCAGATCTGAGAGAGTTTCCCAATACTATTATTCATCCCGAAGAATGATTCCTAACCCAAATTGAACATGTTATTAACCCTAACATACACTGTTCCCTCAATCTAACTTTACAGAAGAGCGGGGACAGTGTTGGTCTTACAATACAGGAATGTAGGGGATCTTCCACCTGCTTAGAAACTCAAAGGTCCATGCAGAAATCATTCCTGGAGAAGATGTAGGCAGCTATGAAGGACTTGAGAGAGCAAAAGTCATCTTCCATGGCAAACAACCTGGTCAGGATAAAGGATTGTATCTGAATCAGCCTCTCTCTTATTAATGTAGAGAAGATGGATCAAACCAGGCCTGTGTGGAGAGCTATTCCTGAGTGCCTATGGTTTATATACCATTCTAACTTGTGAAAGTGTCACAGGAAGTAGGGGCATCCTCCATCTCAAGAGACCATAGGAAGCAACTGTTAGGACAAAGTGGTTGCCAAGGGAGTGACCTCTTTCAGTTTCTGAAGGAAGTGACCTCACGTCACTTCCTTGGTGTTGGAACTCTCTGAACTTGGGATCCATGAAGCCAGGCACCCATTGCCAGTCCCAGTCCTACTCCTAGTGGGCTCACTTCTTTGGATTTACCAGGGACAGAGTCAGTCTTTCATGGTACCTACTGATGTGGGGATGGCCAAATGCCAGAAGAGCTCTGAAGAGGGGCCTTTCCTGAGAAAGCAGGTAGTGGCTCATGCTGGCTCCTGAAATCTTCACAGAGTTGGCCACGAAGACCAGATATGAGACAAGACAGGCTATTTTTGGGGAACATAGTATGATCCACCAGTCAGAGAATACTCCAGATAGTCACAGATGTACTTGGGGGAAGCAGGTGCCTTTGTGGGTGTGGGTGTGGGATTCTGGTTTTGTCTCATGTTCTGAGAATAGGTTAACCAGTACCCTGGTTATTAATTGGTAGTTACATTATGCTTATAGACCCCAGAACTCAGGACAGGTAGAAAAAATAAATAGAACCATTAAATAGACCTTTACGAAATTAATCTTAGAGACCTGCATAAAAGATTGGACTATGCTCCTGCCTTATGCACTGTTTCATGCAAGAAATACTCCCTCTGTTTCTTTGTGTAACCTCACCACCTGTGAAATTCTCTATGGTGCCCTTCCTCCAGTAAGGGACCTAACCCCAACTCTAAGACCTAAGGATCCCTTCCACACCCCCTAGCTTGACAGACTTAAAGCTCTTGAAAGAACTCATTGATATCTGTTCAAACAGCTGGCCACGGCCTACCAAACTGGGGACAAGGGGACTCCACTTCAATATAATTTAAGAGACTTCACCTACATAAGAAGACATCAGGTTTCATTCCTGGAACCCCGATGGAAAGGAACATACCAGGTACTACTTATAACACCTACATCAGTAAATGTATACGGAATCAATTCCTGGATCCATGCCTCTCATCTCAAGCCTGCGCTCTGTCCAGACTCTTGCTGGAAACTGGAAATGACTAGTAACCCTTTCAAATTGTGTATTCACCATATAAATAAGGCTATAGACTCTCCCCTTGGCCACCAGTAGTCCTAAACCTCATCAGGTGGTTCATCAGCGATGGCTGATCACAAATCCTACTAGAGAAGAAGTATGGTCTATCTCGCTTACAGCCCCCATAGGGACCTGGTGGCCATCTCTCCACCCAGACATTTGTCAGCTGGCTATAGGTTTTTCCTATTGGGATATATCTGATAAAGTGGATCCCACTAAAATTCTATTAAATACCTTCTGTATCATCGATAATGGAAACAAACATTATGGATGTAGGGACACGCGAGCAAGATGCAGGTTGGCTAGCCCAGATTACTATGTTTGCATGGCAGACTATCAAAGCCACAAAGAGCCACGGCTGTGAGGGGAAAAAGCGAACTTCTTCTGTAAGTCATGGGGATGGTAGCATACAGGGACTGCCTGGTGGAACCCAAACTCCCCATCAAATTCAGTACACAGCATTGGCCATATTACCAATTAGACAACCAAAACTGATGGACCCCAGAAGGCTCTCTAGATCCTCAAATTATGCATGACATTTTTAACTTCTACAAGTGATCAAAAGGGTGGAAGGAGATTCCCCTATGTGAAGACCTTTTCCCTCCTTCACTCTCGTCCTGAACTATGCTTCTCCAATAGATCCTAACCCTCAGCCTTCTGCTCCAGACTCTCTGCTTTCACTCCCACCTCAGCAACCTGATTTCTCCCCTCCATTTACTAGATCAAAAAACCAAACCTCAGCCGGTTCTCAGACCATTGCGCCCTTGCTGAGGTATCAGGTACTGAGGTACCCCTCCACCCACTCAGTCCTCTTTTCTCCAGTAAGTGCCCAGAGCAGGTCCCATCAGGTCCTCTTACCAGCTAACCCAAAGCTCAAACCAGCTGAGGAGATCCCTCAGACCACTATCCAAGATGTAATGAAAGTGACCTTTAAAGTTGCCTTGTCATCACTGAAAACAGGTGACTAAGAATTTAAAGTCCCTCACAGGCTTTTTGGGATACTCACTCCTGTCGTCCCCTCTGCTCTACCTGTTCTACTGCTCAAGTTTTTGTTGCCAGGAAAATCACAAACCCCTTTCCCAATATTCTTTTACATCTCTCCTTCCTAATTGTCAGATAAACGGAGCTGCTCTCAGCCTTGCTTTCCACGTCTTGCCCCTCTTCACCAGGCCCACAGAAAAGTCTTATATGACCTTCTCCAGAAGTCTTCACCATTGCTGACTTTAGGACTTTCAGCAAAAGAGTCCCTATAAAAGAATTCAATGTAGATAAACTCCGTGTTTTCATGTCGCCCTGTTCTACTTGGCCAGTGGCTGGAAAAATCAGCACTCCTAAGCTAGACACCCCCTTACGAGTTTTTCACAAAATAAGTGAACAAGGCCTCTGGCCTTGAGCTGGGGATTCACAGAGATGGCTACAATTCTAAGTAAAGAAGTTACCAACTAGGCTCCATGGTAACAGCTGGCAGGGAGAAAAAAAAGAGAAAAAAAAAAGCTCTCCCTGTCCCAAGTGTCCTTGAAAAGTTAACTTGCCGAGAACAGAGGAAAAAATAACAGAAACAAAAACTGCTTTTTGTGAACTTCTGCAGACTGTGAACTTCTGAGCCCCTTCCCTTACATGTTGGGTACAAATTCTGAAACTACCTAAACTTGGGGTTCAGAAGATTAATTGATTACAACAGAAGCAATACCCTCTAAATCCGTTTGCAACCAAATAGGGCTGTTTCCCTGTCTTCGGTGCTATCTTAGATTCCTTTCCTTTTCCGTACCTACAACAGTATAATTCTATATACTTAAACATTGTTTATGTTTTCATGAAATGGTCAACAGATGTGATTAATTATGTAATGGTGCAGATGTTTCCCAGAGTGTTCTAGGATGATGCATGTTCATTTAAAGATCAAATCGGAGGGCATACAACCTGTTTCCACCGGGAACCTGTATCTCTCACTTTAGCCATCCTATTAGGAATAGGAGTTGCTGCAGGAGTGAGCACAGGAACCCTAGTCCATGGGACACAACAAATGACCCAATTACAAGCAGCAATAGACCAAAAATTAAAGATAATAAAACCTCCATCACAGCTTTACAGGAATGTTTAACCTCTCTCTCTGAATTTGTTTTACAGAACAGGCGAGGGTTAAACCTTCTCTTCATGAGAGAAGGGGGACTTTGTGCTGCATTGAGGGAAGAAGGTTGTTTTTATGCCGACCATACTGGAGTTGTATAAGAACCTATGAGTATATTAAGAAAATGCCTTTAAGAGTGTCAACGAGAGAGAGAGGCCCAAAAAGGGTGGTTTGAGTCTTGGTTCACACAGTCCCTCTGGTTAACTATGCTTTCATCAGCCCAGGCCTGTCCATTAATAATCCTCATATTATTGCTAACTGTAGGACCCTGTTGGCTCAACCATGTAGTTTCCTTTCTCGAAGCTCAAATTGGACAATTTAAACTTATGGTAATCAGACAACAATATACCCCACTAGGAGACATAAAATGTGACACCCTTCAATGATCACTTTCATGATTAAAAGTAACCAGAAGAAGAATTGGGGAATAAAAAGTTAATAAAATAGGTACTTGTCACTTCCTATTTTTCTGTATGCTTAATAAAACACTGTTGAAATCTTGAGAACTGTTTGCTAATCTTGTTCCCAGAATGTGCTGTCCCCAACTGCCAAACTGCAGAATGTACTCCATCATCCCGTTGAAAGCAAACTGCCCACTCTCCCTGACGCATCAATAAATTTTCCTCCCTGCCCTCTCCAAGGAAAGTATATAAGCTCTGTGTAAGCTGTTCTCAGGACTCTCTGCTCTATTCAAGTGAGCTCTGAGCCCCAGCATGCTGGACCCTCAATAAACCCTTTGTTGTTGCATGAGACAGTCTCTTGGTGGTCTCTTTCTCCTATGCCTGCCCGACCATTACAATATTCCAACTCTATATTCTTATAAATATCTCAGGTTCCCAATACCATTATTCATCCAGCCGAATAATTCCTAACCCATATCAAACATGTTATTAAACATAACCATACACTCTTCCCTCAATCTAACTTTACAGAAGAGCAGGCACAGAGTTGGTATTACAATACAGGAATGTAGGGGATTGTTCATCTGCTGAGAACCTCAAAGATCCATGCAGATATGATCACTGGAGAAGATGTAGGCAGCTATGAAGGACCTGAGAGAGCAAAAGTCATCTTCCATGGAAAACAACCTGGTCAGTATGAAGGGTTGTGTCTGAATCAGGCTCTCAAATATTAATGTAGAGAAGATGGACCAAACCAGGCCTGCTTGGAGAGTTGTTCCCTGGTGCCTATGGTTGATATACCATTCTAACTTGTGAAACTGTCACAGGTAGTAGGGGCAGCCTGCATCTCATGGGACCCTTGGAAGCAAATGTTAGGACAAAGTGGTTGCCAAGGCAGTGACCTCATTCAGTTCCTGAAGGAATTGACCTCACCTCACTTCCTTGTTGATGGAACTATCTGAACTTGGGATCCAGGAAGCCAGGCACACAGAGCCAGTCCCAGTCCCAGTCCCAGTGGTCTCACTTGTTTGGATTTACCAAAGACAGAGTCAGTCTTTCTTGGTACCTACTGATGTGAGGATGGCAAAATGCCAAGAGAGCTCTGAAGAGGGGCCTTTCCTGAGAAAAAGGTAGTTGCTCAATGCTGGCTCCTGACAACTTTACAGAGTTGGCTAAGGAGGACAGATCTGAGAGAGAACATGCCATTTAAAGGGAACATACTGTGGCCCACTAGTCAGAGGACACTCCAAATAGTCTCAAAATTACTTAGGGAAAGGAGGTGCCTTTATGGGTGTAGGTGTAGGTTTGTGGTTTTCACTTGTTCTGAGAATAGGTATCAAAGGCGGTTTGTTTGGATTGAGTGAACTCTTTCTGGTAAGTACTTTGACAAGGCGAGTGTTTTTATGTCTGTATATAAAACGGTGTTCATGGTTGTAGACATAAGAAGAGAGAATGCATCAATGGATGTGTCCTGTCTAGTAGAAAGCTTGCCAGCCTTCATACTGCCCAATTTATGAATGGACTGCTGCTTGACTTATGGATGGGCAACATCTGCTATCCTCCAAAGTTCCTGTTTTTTTCCTGAATTCTGGCCTCTCTAAAGAGTAGGCTCATGCTTTTGTGTCCAAGATATGTACCACCTCCAAGCTCTGTGACATGGACATGTACTGGATACCTGAAGGGAATGACGAGCTTCTTAGAAAACTCAGATATCAGTATGACCAGTAAAGTCTCAGTGGAGAAAGCCTGCTTTGTGCCTTTTGCTTACCTATTGTTTTATTGCCCTGAATGTCAGGAAGGTCTCTGCCTCAGGCCTCCCCTTTGTGAAGCCTGAAGAAAAGAGTTCTCATATTGAAATGAATGGGCATCACCTGTGGCTCTTTGCTTAATTGCTTTGGAAAGGGATGTGTCTGAATCCGCCTCTTGGCACTGTGTGAGGCTGTGGCTTAGATTCTCAGCACTAGATGGATCCAAAGAAATATCTCATGTGTGCATCCAATACAAAAATGGCTAAAAGAGCAGATATTGTAGATGAAGTCTCTCGCCTTCCTATGTAAAGTTCCTGACCTCCATTAAGTGAGAATAGTGATACTTTGGGTCAAATAAGATATTTAAAGCCCTGTAGAGGCTAGCCTTTAGGTGCATGGGTTTTCTCATGATTCCAATTCACATAAAGAATCTAAACCGCACAGTAATTAGGCCTCAAATTGGAGAAGCAAAGCAGCATTAACGGCATGCCTATTTGATCACTCTTGGTTAACAGGAAGGGTGTCTAGGCCACACAGACTTTAGGAAAATGAGGGAAAAAGGGAGCTTATTTTGGACACTGTTGTGGGCTGCGCCCCTCATGGAAACCTGCTACCAGAGGTAATGATTAGTGTCTATATGGAAGAAGATGAGGGCCATGTGGGAGTGTTTTGGTTTTAATTGTGGACATTTGTATCGTGGTTGGAAGAGATGACTGGGTCCACCTGGGCTTGAACTCTGGTGTGACTCCCATTAGAGACTGAGTTCTGGAACTGAACTCAGAGCAGTATTGCCATGAATTTTGTCGGGATTTTATTAGGCCACGCATGAGAGTGACCCTTGGAAACTGAGATCTAAGGCCAGTGTGGATTTCCACAGAGCACTGGGAATCTCAGTCAGGATACAACATGATTTTATTTTTAAAGACTTGGCAGCCATAGTTGAGAGTCAAAACACACATGGAACTCACATTGTAGACCTCAATGGGTCTGGCTTCATGTGACCTTTTGGCCACTCTTTGGGAAGACTTGCCTGTGAGAGTTCTTCAGAGCATTCATTGAAATGAGCTTCCTCACCATTTAATGGTTCCTGAATTAATTGAAACCCATAGTGCCTCCAACTTCATCCTTGAAAAATGGCTAGATAAATACCATGAAATTTTTGAAATTCCCATGACCAGGTGGCACTGGAGAAACTTTGGATGTCCTGTTGCTGATCATGAGTATACCAGACGGTGCCTTGATTGACTGGGTTTCATGAAAATGGTGTAGATCAGATATGCCAGTAAGTTGGAGCCTGCTGAGCAGTGGGCCTAGAGCAATGTTGGGCAGGTGTGTGACACAAAATATGCGCTGGGGCCATTTCGATCTGCCATTGGCTTCCAAATGCCTTGTGACTGACAGGATGCAGCCAGCAGACCCTTATTTGTAAAGGCATCTTGTTATATGGAGAGTTTTGACCCTGTCCCTTACTTTTGGAAACTCCTCTACCACCTCCAAGTTTGTGAACTCCTGATCATATTCCATTCCAGATTTGTATTCTCAGAATTCCTAACTCTTTTTCCCTAATTGTGTCTTACTTGGGGTGAAAGTATTGTCAAGGCATTGTTCTGGATGAGAGTGGGAAAAATTTTGTGTAGCACATATTTGCATACACATTGGATTCATTTTCCAATTTTCCATTCAGAATACTAAATCCCTGACACTAACATATACCCTATTAGACTCTGACTACTAATCCTAATATGGTGGAGTAAAATAACCCAAATGGAATAGAAATACAAGCAGTTCAGAGAAGGCATGGTGTGTAGTTGGAATTGTCTTTTGCATTATATTGGGTAGAAGGTATAAACTAGTTAATTTTTTTTATTGAAAGAGTTCTCCATGTGTTTTTAAAGTAAACAAATGTATGAATTCGTGTCTCCCTTTCTCCGTAGCATATTCAGCACATGTATTTTTATATGCACATACAGAATCCTACCTGGTACCACTCGTACAATCTTGTGAGGTGGCTTACTTGGCAGATACAAATTGCGAGAAGACATCACAGCTCCTAAACACTGTTGGAACAGAAAATTAAACCTATGGGTGAGCTTCCTAGATGAACAACATTATACATAAATCCATGTTCAGTAAAATAAATATTTTTGCATCTTTGGATGATTTATATTTCATGGTGAATTTCGATTGGCATATATATTGCTACTTTTTAATGTCTGTGTGTATATATATATATATATATATATATATATATATATATATATATATACAGTCTCCAGATTTTTCAAAATATGAAATATATTTGTCTTATTACACACTTCCTAAATTCATTCATATTCATGTATGTGGATTTATAATCAAATTTTCACATGATTATTCTCAGAAATATTCATCCACCTGAAATACATATTTTTTCCTACTAGTGAAAACTAACTTCAGTGAATGTTGCATACAAATCCTAATATTTCTACAGTAACTGACCCAGTTTAACATCAATGCGAGTAGATTCCAATGGGACATGCTGTGTGTTTTGACGTTCATTTTTATTCAACACTGGTACATTATGATTTCTTCAGTTTATGCACATCATAGGATATATTTTTCATCCACAGTTTCGCAAATTTATAGGCATTTGTTTCACTTTCAATCAATTCCTTCTTCAGAACACATGTATTCATCCATGTTTCTTGACTGGTCTTTTCATGAGACTTCTTTACAAAACACATTATTTTCAATTTTCATAATCATTTTTGAAGCGAAACTCAGACACCGTTCATGATAAACAATAACACTAATATTAACAATAGATGTATAACTGGTTGGAATGAATGATTTTATATCAATATAAGATATCTTAAATATTTTCAGATATCAATTCCATCCATTATTTAAAGTGGAATCAGCTATATTATTTATTCACACTGTGGTCAATTCATGCATTATCTCTATATTCATAGACACAGGGCACACCTCTTTGTACAACCAATACTTATGTATATGTCTTCTAAATATTACTGCCAGAAATGGTGTAAGAAATACTCATGTCACCAGATCTACATACACATTTTATCACAGTAATATTCGGGACACAAAAAGTAAATGTCACACTTATGATTGTACCGGAGTCTGAATGGAAAGTGAACATGGATTACTAAAAACATTCCTGTCCATGTTGCCTAATCCTCTCAATTATCAATCCTGTTGGTGACTACATATTTGTTTCTTCCAAAGATTATATATTCAAACTCTACCCTGTTGAAAATGCCTAATCATATCACTCACTTTATACTTTGCCTGATTTCATTATGTCTCTATTGATATGTGGTTTCCTACATATTTTCCCCAGTTCATCATTGTGACTGACCCTTCACATGAAGTTATGTTTACTTTCACTCTCTAACCAAAACACTATTGCGATAGAACATATATTCCAAATCCTATATTGACACTTTTTCCTAAACCTACTATCTACCTAATCCTACCGACTACCCGTTTTTGACTGGATGTTCTCTTCGACATTCAATCATCCAAGGTACAAGGTTCTATGCCATTATATATCTATTTTTCTGAGACATCTGTGCACAATGTAAATCAAAGTTAAGTATCCCAATCAAGGGCCCAATGCCCTCTAGGCTTCAAAATTACCTAGATTTCTGTTTTTATTCATATATTTAACCTCTATATTTTTATAAATATCGCAGGTTCCCAATACCATTATTCATCCCGCAGCATGATTCCTAACCCAATTTAAACATTTTATTAACCCTAAGAATACACTGTTCCCTCAATCTAAATTTAATGAAAAGCAGGGACAGAGTTGGTCTTACAATACAGGAATGTAGGGGATCTTCCACCTGCTGAGAACTTCAAAGATCCATGTAGAAATGAACCCTGGAGAAGATATAGTCATCTATGAAGGACCTGAGAGAGCAAAAGTCATCTTCCATGTCAAACACCCTGGTCAGGATGAAGGGATGTGTCTGAATCAGCCTCTCTCTTCTTAATGTAGAGGAGAAGGACCAAACCAGGCCTGTGTGGATAGCTATTCCCGGGTTCCTAAGGTTGACATACCATTCTAACTTGTGAACATTTCAGAGGAAGTAGGGGAACCCTCCATCTAATGGGACACTTGGAAGCAACTATTAGGACAAAATGGTTTACAAGACAGTGAATTCATTCAGTTCCTGAAGGAAGTGACCTCACCTCACTTCCTTCGTGATGGATCTCTCTGAACTTGGGATCCTGGAAGCCAGGTACACAGAGCCAGTCCCAGTCCCAGTCCCAGTGGGCTCACTTGCTTGGATTTACCAAAGACAGAGTCAGTCTTTCTTTGTTCCTACTGATATTATGATGCCAAAAGCAAGGAGAGCTCTGAAGAGGGGCCTTTCCTGAGAAAGCAGGTAGTGGCTCAAAATTCCCTTCTGACAACTTAAAAGAGTTGGCCAAGTAGACCAGATCTGAGACAGGACAGGACATTTCGGGGGAACATTGTGTGGCCCACCAGTCAGAGGACACTCCGTAGAGTCACAGACCTACTTGGGGGAAGGAGGTGACTTTGTGGGTGTGGTTGTGGGTTTATGATTTTGTCTCATCTTCTGAGAATAGGTAGGAAAGGCGGTTAGTTTTTTTTTTTTTTTTGGAGTGTACTGTTTCTAGTAAGTCGTTTGACAAGGCGAGTGTTTCTATGTCTGCGTATTCCACTGTGTCCGTGGTTGTATACATTAGAAACGAGAATGCATCAATGTATTTGTCCTGTCTAGTAGAAAGCTTCCCAGCATTCAACCTGCCCAATTTATGAATGGGTTGCGGCTTTCCTTAAGGATGGGCAACACCTACTATCTTCCTAATTACCAATTTTCTTCCTGAATTCTTTCCAATCTCCAGAATTGGCTCAGTTTTTTTGTCCAAGATACGTACCACCTCCAAGCTCTGTGACATGGCCATGTACTGGATATCTGCAGGGAATGGCGAGCATCTCAGAAAACTCAGATATCAGTGTGACCAGTAAAGTATCAGTGGAGAAACCCTGCTTTGGGCCTTTTGCTTACATAATGTTCTGTTGCCCTTAATTTCAAGAAGTTCTTTGCCTCAGGCCACCCCTTTGTGAAGCCTGAGGAAAACAGTTTTCAAATGGAAATGAATGGGCATCACCTGTGGCCCTTTGCTTTATTGCTTTGGAAAGGGATGTGTGTGATTTAGCCTCTTGGCCCTGTGTGAGGCTGTGGCTTAGATTCTCAGCACCTGATGGATCTAAAGAAAGATCCCATCTGTGCATCCAAAACCAAAATGGCCAAAAGAGCAGTCCTTGTGGATGACGTCTCGCCTTCCTCTGTGAGGTTCCTGACTTCCATCAATAGGGATCCTTTGGGTCAGAGGAGTTCTCCAAAGCCCTGCAGAGGTGCTTGGGTTTTCTCATGACTCCAATTCACATAAAGAATCTTAACCTCTGAGTCAGTTGGCCTCAAAGTAGAGAAGTGGTGTAGTCTTCACAGCATGCCTATTTCATCACGCCTGGTTCACAGAAAGTATGTCCAGGCCACCCTGACTTTAGCAAATGAGTGGCAAGGGAGCTTATTTTGGACACTGTCTTGGACTGCGCTCCTCATGAACACCTCCAGCCAGAGGTTATGATGAGTGTCTATATGGAAGAAAATGAGGGCCATGTCGAAGTGTTTTGGTTTTAATTGTGGTCATTTGTGTGTCAGTTGGAAGAGATAACTGTGTTCACCTGGGCTTGAACTCTTGTGTGATTCCACTTAGAGACTGCTTTCTGGAACTGACCTCAGTGAAGTATTGCCATGAATTGTTTTGAGATTTTAGGAGGCCACGCATGAGATTCGCTCTTGGTATCTGTGATCTAGGCCCAGGGTGGCTTTGCACAGAAAACTGGGAATCTTTGCAAGGATATCACATGATTTTATTCTGAAAGACTTGGCAGCCATCGTTGAGAGTCAAAACACACATGGACCTAACATTGTAGACCTCAATGGGCCTTGCTTATGTTACCATTTGGCCTCTGTTTCTGTAGCCTTGCCTATGAGAGTTCTCTAGAGCTTTCATTGAAATGAGCTTCCTCACCATTTAATGGTTCCTGAATTAATTGAAACCCAGAGTGTCTCAAATTCATTTTTGAAAAATGGCTAGATAAATACCATGCAAGTTTTGAAATTCCCATGACCAGGTGGCACTGGAGAACCTTTGGATATCTGGTTCCTGATCATGAGTGTACCAGACAATGCCTTGATTGACTGGGTTTCATGAAAATGGAGTAGAACAGAGATGCCTGTAAGTTGGAGCCTGCTGAGTAGTGGGCCTAGAGCTGTGGTATGAAGGTGTGTGATAAACATCTGTGGTGGGGCCATGTGAATATGTCTTTGACTTCCAAATGGCTTGTGACTGACCTGCTGCTGCCAGCAGACCCTTATATGTAAAGGCATCTTATTATATAGAGGGGTTTCAGGGCAATGTTCAGAATCAGGTTGCTCTTGTCAAGGGGGCAAGCTATGTGGGATAGAAGCCTGGTTGGTGCATTCTCCTGTAAACCCTGACCCACCACACCTGACAGAACTCCCTCCAGCACTGTGTCCCTGATGAACTCCTTGTATTTTTTGAAGCAACACCAAACTACGAGTGCAGCAGCCAGAAACACCACGAAAAGTGGAGGATGACCAAATGACTTCACAGTCCACGCGGGCAGACACTTAGACCCAGGTGGCCAAAGTTTGCCGACAAAGATAGAATTCATCACTGCTGCCTAATGTTCATTGGAAAACAAGAAACCATGTCCTCCAGGTCACATAGATGCCATTCCAGATTGATGGTCTCACTACAAAGGAAGCTAAATCTCCTGACAACAACATATAGTTTAAGTGCCCAAACTCAGAGGCAGTTTGTCAAGAAGTCTTTAGGCCAAAAGAACTTCATGTTTGTGGAGTGTTTACCCTATCCCTTACTTTTGGATACTCCTGTCCCAACTCCAAGGTTGTGAACTCCTGAGCATTTTCCATTCCGGATATGTATTCACAAATTTTCTAACTCTTCTCCTCTAATTGTGTCTTACTTGTGGTGAAGGAAATGTCAAGGCATTGTTCTGGATCAGAGTGGGGAGATTTTTGTGTAGCACATATTTGAATACACATGAGATTAATTTTCCTATTTTCCATTCGAAATTCTGAATCCCTGACACTTACCCATACCCTACTAGACTCTCACTACTAATCCTAATATGATGGAGAAAAATAACCCAAACAAAATAGAAATACAACCAGTTCAGAGGAGGCCTGTTGTATAGTTGGACTTGCCTTTTGCATGATAAAGGGTAGGTGTTACAAATCTAGTCAATTTTTAAATGAAAAAGTTCTCCATGTGTTTTTAAAGTTAACAAATATGTGAATTCTTGTTTCCCTTTCTCTGAAGCCTATTCAGAACATGTATTTTTAATGCACATATTGAATCCTACCTGGTATCACACTTATATTTTTGTGAGGTGGATGACATGGCAGATACAAATTGTGAGAAGAGATCACTCCTCCTAAACACTGTTGGAACTGAAAATTCAACCTATGGGTGAGCTTCCTAGTTGAACAACATTTTACTTAAATCCATGTTTAGTAAAATAAATATTTTTGCTTCAATGGATGATATATATTTCATGATGAATTTCTATTGGCATATATATTGCCAGTTTTTAATGTCTCTGTGTGTGTTTTCTGTATATATATATATATTCTCCAGGTTCTTCAAAACATGAAATATATGTGTCTTTTATACACTCCATAAATTTATTCATGTTCATGTACTTGGATTTATAATCAACTTTTCAGAAGATTATTCCAGAAATATTCATCCACCTGAAATTCATATTTGTTACCTAGTACTGAAAGCTAACTTCAGTGAACGGTGCACACAAATCCTAATATTTTTATAGTAACTGACCCAGTTTAATATCAAAGCAAGTTGATTCCTATGGGACATGTTATGTATTTTGACGTTTATTTCTATTCAACAGTGGTAAATTACTATTTCTTCTTTTTTTGCAGATCATAGGATATATATTTAATCCAAAAGTTATCAAATTTACAGGTATTTGTTTCACTTTCAATCACTTCCTGCTTCAGAACACACGTATTCCTGCAGGTTACTTGACTGGTCTTATCATGAAACTTCTTTCCAAACACATTATTTTTGATTTTCATAATGATTTTTGAAGCAAAATATACACAATTTTCATGATTATCCATAACCCTAATATTTCCATTAGATGTATAAATGGTTGTAATGAATGTATGTGTATCAATATAAGATTTCATGTATATTTTCAGATATCAATTCATTCCATTATTTAAAGTTGGAACCAGTTATATTTTTAATTCTCAGTATGGTCTCTTCATGCATTATCTCAATATTCATAAACACATGGTACACCCATTTGTACCCCCAATACTAATTTATGCATCTTCAAAATATTGCTCCCAGAAACAGTGGAAGAAATACTCCACCTGATCTACATATACATTTTATCGCTGTAATAATCTGGACACAAAATGCAAAGTTCACCTTTATGATTGTACCAAAGCCTAAATGGAAATTGACCATGGATTACTAAAACATCTATGTCTAAATTGCCTAATGCTCTCAAATGTCAATCTATTTGTGACTCCATATTTATTTTTCCCTAAGATTATACAGTCAAGTTCAACCCTGTTGAAAATGTCTAATATTATCACTCACTTTGTACTATACCTGATTTCCTAATGTCTCTATTGATATCTGCTTTGCTACATATTTTCCCCAGTTCATCATTGTGAGTGACCCTACACATGTGCTGATATTGACATTCACTCTCTAACCGAAACCCTATTGTTAAAGAACTTTTGGTCCAAAGTCTATACTCGCCCTCATTTCAACACCTACCGACTATCTTCCTGATCCTACAGACTATCCTGTTTGATTGGATGTTCTCTTCTACATTCAATCATCCAAGGTACAAGGTCCTATTTCATTGTATATCGATTTATCTGAGACATCTGTGCATAACATAATTCAATGCTAAGTATCCCAATCAAAGGCCCAATGCCCTTCTGGGCTTCAAATCTTACCTAGATTTCTGTTTTCATACTTATATTTCACCTATATATTCTTAAAAATGTCACAGGTTCCCAATACCATTATTAATTGAGCGGAATGATTCCTAACCCAAATCAAACATGTTATTAACCTTAACCATACACTGATCCCTCAATCTAACTTTTCAGAAGAGCAGGGACAGAGTTGGTCTCAAAATACAGGCATGTAGGGGATTCTCCACCTGCTGAGAACCTAAAAGGCCCATGCAGAAATGATCCATGGAGAAGATGTAGGCAGCTATGAAGGACCTGAGAGAGCAAAAGACATCTTCCATGGTGAATAACCTGGTCAGGATAAAGGGTTGTGTCTGAATCAGCCTCTCTTTTTTTCATATAGATAAGATGGACCAAAACAGGCCTATGTGGAGAGCTGTCCCTAGGTGCCTATGGTTGATATACCATTCTAATCTGTGAAAGTATCACAGGAAGTAGGGGCAGCCTCCATATCATGGGACCTTTGGAAGCAACTGTGAAGGCAAAGAGGTTGCCAAGATAGTGACCTCATTCAGTTCCTGAAGGAAGTGACCTCATCACACTTCTTTGGTGATGGAACTGTCTGAACTTGGTATCCAGGAAGCCAGGCACTCAGAGCCAGTCACAGTCCCAGTCCCAGGGGTCTCAATTTTTTTGATTTACCAAGGAGAGAGTCAGAGTTTCTTGGTAACTACTGATGTGTGCATGGCCAAATGCCAGGAAAGCTCTGAAGAGGGGCCTTTTGTGAGAAAGCAGGTAGTGGCTCACCACTGGCTCCTGACAACTTCACAGAGTTGGACAAGGAGACCAGATCTGAGAAAGGACAGGCCATTTCAGTGGAACATAGTATGACCCACCAGTCATAGGACACTCTGGATAGTCACAGTCATACTTGGGGGAAGGAGGTGCCTTTGTATGTGTGTGTGTGTTTGTGGTTTTGTCTCATGTTCTGAGAATAGGTAGTAGCTGCGGTTTGTTTGGTTTTGAGTGAACTGTTTCTAGTAAGTCATTTGACAAGGCGAGTGTTTCTATGTCTCTGAATCCCACTGTGTCCGTGGTTGTAGACAGTTGAAAAGAGAATGGATCAATGGATTTGTGTTGTCTAGTAGAACGCATCCCAGCATGTATCCTGCCAAATTTATTAATGGTCTGAGGCTTTCCTTATCGATGGGCAACACCTGCTATCTTTCTAAGTTCCTGTTTTCTTCCTGAATTCTGGCCAATATCCAGAATAGGCTCATGGTTTTCTCTCCAAGATATGTACCACCTCCAAGCTCTGTGACATGGCCATGTACTGGATAGCTGAAGGGAATGGAGAGCATCTCAGAATACTCAGATATCAGAGTGACCATTTAAGTGTCATTGGAGAAACCCTGCTTTGGGCCTTTTGCTTACCTATTGTTCTGTTGACCTGAATGTCAGCAAGGTCTTTGCCTCAGGCCATCTCTTTTTGAAACCTGAAGAAAACAGTTTTCAAATGGAAATGAATGGACGTCCCCTGTGGCTCTTTTCTTAATTTCTTTGGAAGGAGATGTGTCTGATTCAGCCTTTTGGCCCTTTGTGAGTCTGTGGCTTAGATTATCAGCACCTGATGGATCTAAAGAATGATCCCATGTATGCATTCAAACCAAACTGGCCAAAAGAGCAGTCATTATGGATAAAGTCTCTCACCTTCCTTTGTAAGGTTACTGACCTCCATCAAGTGAGAATAGGGATCCTTTGGGTCAATTGAGTTCTTAAAATCCCTGCAGAGGCTAGCCCATAGGTGCTTGGGTTTTCTGATTACTCCAATTCACATAAAGAATCTAAACCCCACAGTCAGTAGGCCTCAAATTGGTGAACCGAAGTAGTATTAATGGCAGGCCTATTTGACCACTCCTGGTTCACCGGAAGGTTGTCCAGGCCACCCTGACTTTAGGCAAACCAGAGGCAAGGGAGCTTATTTTGGACACTGTCTTGGGCTGCGCCCCTCATGGAAACCTTTAGCCAGAGGATATGATGAGTGTCTATATGGAAGAATATGAGGGCCATGTGGGAGTGTTTTGGTTTTAATTGTGGTCATTTGTGTGGCAGTTGGAAGAGATGACTTGTAAGATTCCAGCAGACGTCGGAGGAAGAGACTACCAAGAGACTGGCTCATGCAACAGCAATGGGGATTTATTGAGGATCCAATTCAGTTCGCTGGGGCTCTATGCTCACTCAACAAGCAACAGTGGCCCAGATCCCCGAGAAGAGGTTAAGCAGTGCTTCAGTACACTTTTTGGGTAGGCAGAGGCTTTATATATATCAGAGGAAATCATCTTGATCAGCCGGAAAATCGAACAACAACTCTCCAACTTGATTAGCACATTCATTGGTGGAATCAGGTCGGGCGGGGGTGATAGGTCGATCCTAAGGAGGGGGGTACATTCAAACTGATTGGTTTGGGCCCTGATATGCTTAGGTGCCAAGCTGCACAGGGTCCTACATTATTAAACAACTGGATGGTCAGGGGGAATATTTAATGGGCAGTGAAAGGAATTGTCCTAACAGCTACAGGAATTTCAGGTTTTAGGTTTAGCATGGGAACTTAACAATACCTGGTCCTTTACATTTTAACTCAGGCTTTGCAGCTTAGAAACTTTACAACACCCGCTATTTTACACTTTAACTTCAATTTCTTTTACCCTAACAGACTGGGTCCACCTGGGTGTGAACTCTGGTGTGATTCCCTTTAGACACTGAGTTCTGGAACTGAACTCAGAGAAGAGGTGTCATGAATTGTGTTGGGATTATAAGAGGCCACACATGAGAGTTGCCCTTGGAAACTGAGATCTAGGCCCAGGGTGCCTTTCCACAGAGCATTGGAAATTTCAGCCAGGATATCACATGATTTTATTCTGAATGACTTGGCAGCCATAGTTGAGAGTCAAAACACACATGAAACTCACACTGTAGACCTCAATGGGCCTGGTTTCATGTGACCTTTTGGCCACTCTTTGAGAAGCCTTGTCTGTGAGAGTTCTATAGAGATTTCATTGAAATCAGCTTTCTCAAAATTTAAAGGTTCCTGAATGAATTGAAACCCACAGTGCCTCCAACTTCATCCTTGAAAAATGGCTAGATAAATACCATGAAATTTTTGAAATTCCCAGGACCAGGTACCACTGGAGAAAGTTTGGATGTCCGGTTTCTGATCATGAGTATAACAGACTGGGTTTCATGCAAATGGTGTAGAACAGAGATGCCAGTAAGTTGGAGCCTTCTGAGTAGTGGGCCTAGAGCAGTGGAGGGCAGGTGTGTGATAAAACATCTGTGGTGGGGCCATGGGGATCTTCCATTGTCTTCCAAATGGCTTGTGACTGACATGGTGCAGCCAGCAGACCCTTATATGTAAAGGCATCTTGTTATTTGGAGAGGTTTCAGGGCAATGTTCAGAATCAGGATGCTATGGTCAAGGGAAAAGCTATGTGGGATAGAAGCATGGTTGGTGCATTCTCTTGCAGACCCTTACCCACCACAGGTGACAGAACTCTCTCCAGCACTGTACCAGGTGAACTACTTGTATTTCGTGAAGCAAATAACAAACTCCCAGTGCAGCAGTAAGAAATACCACGAAAAGTGGAGGATGACCAAATGGCTTCACAGTCCACAAAGAGAGAAACTTAGCCCCCAGTGGACACTGTTAACCTACATAGAGAGAAATCAGCACTGCTGCCTCATGTTCAGTGGAAAATAAGAAAATATGTCCTCCAGGTCACATACATGCACACCCAGCTTTGATGGTCTCACTACAAAGGAAGCTCCTGACAAATACTTATATTTCAAGTGCGCAACCTCAGAGGCAGTTTCTCAAGAAGTCTTTAGGCCAGCAGAGCTCCATGTTTGTTGAGTGTTAACCCTGTCCCTTACTTTTGGAAACTCCTCTACCACCTCCAAGGTTGTGAACTCTTGAGCGTATTCCATTCCAGATATGTATTCACAGAATTTTTAACTCTTCTCCTCTAATTGTGTCTTACTTCAGGCGAGGGTAATGTCAAGGCATTTTTCTGTATGAGAGTGCAAAAATTTGTGTGCAGCATTTATTTGAAATACTGAATCCCTGACATTAACCCATATCCTAATAGACTCTGACTACTAATCCTAATATGATGGAGAAAAATAACTCAAACAAAATAGAAATACAAGCATTTCATAGGAGGCATGGTGTATAGTTGGACTTGCCTTTTGCATTATATAGGGTAGGAGTAATAAATCTAGTCAATTTTTAATTGAAATAGTTTTCCATGTGTTTTTAAAGTTAACAAATATGTAAATTACTGTCTCCCATTCTCTCTAGCTTATTCAGAACATGTGTTTTTATATGCACATATAGAATCCTACCTGGTTATCACACATACAGTCTCATGAGGAGGCTGATTGGCAGATACAAATTGTGAGAAATGACCACTCCTCGTAAACGCTGTTGGAACTGAAAATACAACCCATGGGTGAGCTTCCTATTTGAACAACCTTATACAAAAATCCATGTTCAGTGAAATTAATATTTTTGGATCTGATGATGATATATATTTCATGATAAATTTCGATTGGCATATATATTGCAATTTTTAATGTCTCTCTCTGTGTGTGTGTGTATATATATATATATATATATATATGTATATATATACATATATATATATATGCACTCTGTCTAGATTTTTCAAAATATGAAACATGTGTCTTATTGTAGACTCCCTAAATTCATTTATATTCATGTATGTGGATTTATAATCAACTTTTCACAAGATTATTCTCAGAAATACTCATCCACCTAAAATACATACTTGTTTCCTAGTACTGAAAACTAACTTCATTGAATGGTGCATACATATCCTAACATTTCTACAGTAACTGACCCTGTTTAACATCAATTCAAGTAGATTACTATGGGACATGATGTGTATTTTGAAGTTCATTTTTATTCAACCCTGGTACATTGCTATTTCTTCAGTTTATGCACATCATAGGATACATATTTCATCCACAAGTTAGCAAATTGATAGGCATTTGTTCACTTTCAGTCACTTCCTGCTTCAGAACACATGTATTTCTCCATGTTTCTTGACTGATATTTTCATGAGACTTCTTTCCAAACACATTATTTTCGATTTCCCTAATCACTTTTGAAGCAAAACCCACACACCTTTCATGATAACCCATAACCCTAATATTACCATTAGATGTATAACTCGTTGGAATGAATGACTGTATATCAATATTAGATTTCTTATATATTTTCAGATATCAATTCAATCCATTATTTAAAGTGGAACCAGTTATATTATTTATTCACATGATGGTCAATTGATGCATTATCAATATATTCTATGACACAGGGTATACCCTTTGTACCCCCAATACTAATTTATATTTCTTCAAAATAGTGCTCCCAGAAATGGTGGAAGAAATACCCATGTCACCTGATCTACATATACATTTTATCACAGTAATATTCTGGACACATAAAACAAAGGTCACTCCTATGATTGTACCAAAGCCTAAATGGAAAATGAGCATGGATTACTAAATGCACCCATGTCCAGGTTGCCTAATGCTCTCAAATGTCAATCCTATTGGTGACTACATATTTGTTTCTTTCTAACATTATATATCCAAACTCAACCCTGTTGAAAATGTCTAGTCCTATGACTCAGTTTATACTTTGCCTGATTTCCTAATGTCTCTATTAATATCTGCTTTCCTCCATATTTTCCCCAGTTCATCATCGTGACTGACTCTTCACATGTGCTAACATTTACATTCACTCTCAACTGAAACCATATTGCTAAAGAACTTTTGGTCCAGATCCTATACTCACTCTTCTTCCTAAAACTACTATCTCCTGTTCCTACTGAGTATTCCTTTTTGACTTGATGTTCTCTTCTACATTCAATCATTCAAGGTACATGGTCCTATGCCATTGTATATCGATTTATCTTAGACATCTGTTCAGAACGTAATTCAACGCTAAGTATCCCAATCAAGTTCCCATGCCCTTCTCGGCTTCAAATCTTAACTAGATTTCTGTTTTCATACTTATATTTCACCTATATATTCTTGTAAATATCGCAGGTTCCCAATACTGTTATTCAACCCTCAGAATGATTCCTCACCCAAATCGAACCTGTTATTCACCCTAATCATACACTCTTCCCTCAATCTAACTTTACAGAAGAGCAGGGAAGGAGTTGGTATTTCAATACAGGAATGTAGGCGATCTTCCACCTGTTGAGAACCTCAAATGTCCTACATAAATGACACCTGGATAAGTTGTAGGCAGCTATGAAAGACCTGAGAGAGCAAAAGTCATCTTCCATGGAAAACAACCTGGTCAGGATGTAGGGATATGTATGAATCAGCCTCTCTCTTATTAATGTAGAGAAGATGGACCAAACCAGGACTGTGTGGAGAGCTGTTCCTGTGTGCCTATGGTTGATATACCATTCTAACTTGTGAAAGTGTCACAGGAAGCAGGGGCAGCCTCCATCTCATGGGACCCTTGGAGTCAACTCTTAGGACAAAGTGGTTGCCAAGGCAGTGAACTCATTCAATTCCTGAAGGAAGTGACTTACGTCACTTCCGTGGTGATCAAACTCTCTGAACTTAGATCCAGTAAGCCAGGCACCCAGAGCCAGTCCAAGTCCCAGTCTTAGTGGTCTCACTTGTTTTGATTTTCCAAGGATAGAGTCAATCTTTCTTGATACCTACCGATGTGGGAATGGCCAAATAACAGGAAAGCTCTCAAGAGGGGCCTTTTCTGAGCAAGCAGGTAGAGGCTCACCCCTGGCTTCTGACAAGTTCACAGAGTTGACCAAGGAGACCTAATCTCATACAGGACAGGCCATCTCAGGGGAACATAGTGTGGCCCACCAGTCAGAGGACACTCCGGATAGTCATAGACCCATTTGAGGGAAGGAGGTGCCTTTGTTATGTGGGTGTGGTTTTTTGGTTTGTCTCATATTCTGAGAATATGTAGGAAAGGTGGTTTGTTTGGTTTGTAGTGAACTGTTTTTAATAAGTCATTTGACAAGGCGACTGTTTCTATGTCTGTGTATCGCACTGTGTCCGTGGTTGTAGACATTAGAAAAGAGAATGACTCAATGGATGTGTCCTGTCTGGTAGAAAGCTTCCCAGCATTCATCCTGCCCGATTTATGTATGGACTTTGGCTTGCCTTATCGATGGGCAACACCTGCTAATTTCCTAAGTTGCTGTTTTCTTCCTGAATTCTGGCCACTCTCCAGAAGAGGCTCATGGTTTTGTGTCCAAGATATGAATCACTTCCAAGCTCTGTGACATGGCTATGTTCTGGATAGCTGAAGTGAATGGCGAGAAGCTCAGAAAACTCAGATCACTGTGACCAGAAAAGTCTCAGTGGATAAACCCTGCTTTGGGACTTTTGCTTACATATTGTTCTGTTACCCTGAATGTCAGGTAGTTCTTTGCCTCAGGCCACCCCTTTGTGAAACCTGAAGAAAACAGTTTTCAAATGGAAATGAATTGAAATCACCTGTGGCTCTTTGCTTAATTGCTTTGGAAAGGGATGTGTCTGAATCAGCCTCTTAGCTCTGTGTGAGGCTGTTGATTAAATTCTCAGCCCCTTATGGATCTAAAGAAAGATCCCATGTGTGCATCCAAAACCAAAATGGCCAAAAGTACAGTCATTGCAGATGAAGTCTTTCGCCTTCCTCTGTAAGGTTCCTGACCTCTATAAAGTGAGAATAGGAAAGATACACCAAGCCAATTGATGTCTCCTTTTGGAAAAATTGTACCACCAATGAGAGCATCAGCAAAATTACCCCAACACTACCACAAGTCGCTGCACCAACAGATAGTTCACAATGCATACATGTTAGTTCACAATGCATACAAGTGATATATATTCCAGGCAAGTTCTGCAAGCAGTTCAGTGATGGCTATTGCAGAAGCTGTAGATTGGTTTTATCTTTGTCTTCACCAGCACTGGGTTGAAGATTGGAATTCTGGCAATAATGGCTAAAGAAAAAATTACTTACCATTCCAGAAGTCACTAAAAAACCCAATTATCTTAACAATTTACATTATCTTGAAGAGAATTATTAAATATAATGAAAAGAAAAGGTGAAAGTCAACAAACAGTTCTGCTAAACTCCTTTTTTTGTTCACATATTAAAACAATCCTCAACAGTTGTTTACCCAATTTAAATTAAACTATTTAAATCACATGAATAAAAAAAAAATTTGGATCCATTTTTTCATGAGCACACATCATATATGATATATGGATATATGTACATTCAAACATAAAACACAAAACACAAGTGTGCACAAATAATATAATATATACAACACATAACATAATAGTAAAGGCCTTATAACTTTTTACAGGTGAAATCACCATTGGAATGTCTAAAAACTCTATAGTCAAAAAATAGAACTGATCAGCAAAACATTAACCTAGGTCTGTATGAGCTCAAAAAAAAAAAATAAAAAATAGAACTTCATGATGTGGGAAAGGGCAATAATAAAATAGATATTGAAAAAAGCATCCTGGTTCTGTCGCAGATGTAAGGATAGCCAAACTGGAGTTTTGGATATCAGCTATTATGAATTTGAGCCAAATCATCTTCTTTTTGGTCTATAGAAATCACTTTAGTTAATTTCTCTGGAATCCATATTGCCTGCTGTTCTTCCTGTGGAAACACACAAACAGACCCCTGACTAAAGACAATCACTGGGTCAGGACTTTAGTTAATCTCTCCAAAATCCAAATCAGCTGCTGTTCTTCCTGTGGAAACACACAAACAGACGCCCGACTCCAGACAATTACTGCGTCAACACTTTTCCATTGTCCTATTAGAATATCCTTCCAAAGTACCTTGGGCTTATGCACATTTTTTGGAAAAATATGCCTTTCCACAGCACTAAGTCCTGATGAATCCAAGTTTAAAAAGTTTAGAGTAAAAAGCGTTAATTTAAGTTTATCTTTGGGGAATATATACCCCTTCTCAATTCCGTCTTTGTGCTTTAATAAGTACATTTTTATTGTTTGATGTGCTCTTTCAACTATGCCTTGTCCCTGTGGATTGAATGGGATTCCTGTTATATGAGTAATGCCAAATGATGAGCAAAATTGTTTAAAAGAGTTAGAAGTGTAACCGGGGGCATTATCTGTTTTTAACTGTTTTGGAATGCCCACAGTGGCAAAATTTTGTAAGCAATGAGCTATAACATCTTTAGTTTTTTTCTCCAGCATGAAGGGAGCCCATTAAAAATCCAGAACAAATATCAACTGTAACATGCAAATATTTTAATTTTCCAAATTCTGGCAAGTGTGTGACGTCCATCTGCCAAATATGGTTAGGTATCAATCCTCTAGAATTGACTCCAAGATTAACTTGTGGTAAAAAGGTCACACAATTTTGACATTGTTTTATAATTTGTCTAGATGTTCCTTAGTTTTTTTGAAATGCTTTTGTAAAGTATAAGCATTGACATGGAACTTTTTAAGAAAATTTATTGCTTCTTCTATTGTAAAGAAAATATGTATGTATGTCAATTATATTTTTATCTGCTAAATCATTGCCCAAACTAAGGGCTTTAGGCAATCCTGTATGTGCCCTGATATGTCCTATAAAGAATGGATCTTTTCTGTCCCAGATTAGACTTTGTATAGTGGAAAGCAAAGAGAAAACAGTAGAGAAAGGGGAAATCCTACCAGCATCTTCAAGGGATACTATAGCATTAACTATATACTGACTATCGGAAAATAAATTAAATACAGAATCTTTAAAAATCACAAAAGCTTGTAATACTGTACTAAGCTCTACCTTGTGAGCTGATTGTTTTGGTACTAAAAATATAAAAGTTGGATCAGGTGTAACTATTGCTGTTGTACCATTATTTAACCCATCGGTGAATATATTTGGAGCATTCATGATAGGTGTTTTCTTGTCATTTTTGGAAAAATTACAGGATGCGATGACCAAAAAGACAATAAAAGATAAGATGGTAAGTGGTTATCAAATGAAACATTAGATTTACACACGATTATTGCCCAAGTATTTAACTAATTAGCTAATTCATCAATTTGATTCATAGTATATGGAGTAATAATTTTATTGGGTGAAATTCCACACACACTCTTTTTGCTGCTTTTATTCCTATGAGTATTAATTCTCCCTCAGCCTCAGGATAGCAAGTAATAATAGTGTTAGAAGAATAAGATAAATGTATCCATAATAATGGACCTTCTTCCCAAAATACTCCTGTAGAAATATTTTTTTTTGTTGTTAGTACAATAAATAATAAATGCAAAATTATATCAACTCTATCCAAAAGCATATTTCCCATATATGTTTCAATGATTTTTATTGCTTTTCTTGCTTCAGGCGTTAACATTCTGAGTGAATTTGGATCTCATGGTCCTTTTAGGATATCAAATAAAGGTCCCAACTCTCCTGTTGGTATACCTAGATGAGGCCTTATCCAATTTAAGTCTCCTAATAACTCTTGAAAGTCATTAATTGATTTGAGTTGATCTACTCGTATTTGAATTTTTGGTTGACTGACCATGGTTGAGGATAATAGAGCTACTAAATAATTAATTGGAAAATTTAATTGTATTTTACCTATTGCTATCTCTAGGTTATAATTTTTTAATACGTTTGTAAGTGTGGCATACCATTCTAGCAATGGGTTTTTAACTTTGTGTGCTAATAATACATCATCCATATAGTGAAAAATTTGTATTTCAGGAATTTGATTTCTAAGTGGCTGGATTACTTTGTTAACATAAATTTGACGCATAGTTGGGCTGTTAGCCATCCCTTGAGGGAGTATTTTCCACTCATATCTCTTGTCAGGACCTTCATGATTCAGTGCAGGTATAGTAAATGCAAAACTTGGAATATCCTCAGGATGAATTGGAATTGAAAATAAAACGATCTTTAATATCTACAACGAAAACATACCAAGTTTTTGGCAAAGCACACAATTGAGGAATCTCTGATTGAGCAGGTCCCATAATAACCATCCCATTATTAATGGCTCTTAAATCTTGCAATAATCTCCATTTACCAGATTTCTTTTTAAGGACAAAAATGAGAGTATTATGGGGAGACACAGAAGGTTGTATATGTCCTTCCACTAATTGTTGTTTGACCAGGTCATGGGCTACTTGTATCTTTTCTTTAGTCAGGGGCCACTGAGGAACCCATACTGGTCTTTCTGATTTCCAAGTAATATTTATTGTCTCAGTGGCCCTTTCTGAAAATCCAACCCATATCTATCTGTTCCTTGATCTTTTTGTATTGGTGTTGCTATACCTTGTTCTTGCTTTTCTAATCTTTTTCCTTTCCTAAAATCTTGTCTAGCCATAATAGTGGGTGAATTTTGATTGATGTTATTTGTTAATGTCAAACCTAATTGATCTAGGACATCTCATCCCCATAAATTTACGGGAAGATGTTTCAATACATATGGCTGTATAGTTCCTTCACATCCTTCAGGATCCTTCCAATCTAATACCGTTGCACTTTTATGGGGATTAGTCGCCACTCCTAGGCCTCGAAGCGTTTGAGTGGCTTGTTGTAATGGCCAATGTTTTGGCCATTCTTGATGACAGATGATGCTAAGGTCTGCACCTGTATCCAGTAGCCCATTGAATTCATGTCCTTGAATATTTAGTTTTAGCATGGGGCGAGAATATAAATTTAAAGAAAGCATAGCCCAATCTACACCTGTGGAGCCTAATCCCTTGGAACCCCTTTCTACAGCATAACTGTAAAATTTATCATGTGGGCTGGGTATTATTAGTAATTGTGCTATTCTATCTCCTGGAGAAATTACTGATATACCCTTTGGAGAACTGGCTATAATTTTTATTTCACCTTCATAATCGCGATCAATTACCCCAGGACTCATCATAAGTCCTTTTAGAGTAGAAGAGCTGCATCCCAATAATAAGCCTACTGTTCTTTTGGGTAGAGGTAGTTTCACCCCTGTGGGAATGATTTGAACTCCCATCTCTGGAGTTAGTATTGATCTGGCGGAGGCACAGATGTCCAACCCTGCACTCCCCCTGGTTTGTCTGATGAGGGATCTGATGAACAATGTGTCGTGGGCACTACACTGATGGGGTTGCTGGTTTCCTCCAGTGCTTCATATATTTGCGGTTTCGGGCCCCAGAGCATTGAGCCCCCCTGTCCATTTTTTGGCAATGGAGCCGGATGCCTTTCTTCATGATATCGTGGATAAACACCTGGTGCTTGTTTGTTTTTTGATAATGAAGTACCCTCTATGGTGGTTTGAGAATGGTATTCATTAGCCCAATGTCTCCCTCTACGTCATCGTGGCCAAATACCCGGTATTCTAGTCCTTTGATAACTAGTTTTGTTAAACCCTCCTCCTATGGGGCAATTCCTTTTAAAAAGTCCTGTTTGTTCACAATTGTAGCATGTTCTTGGCCTGTCTTCTAAAGCCTGTTTTACTAAAGCTGACACAATTTGCCCTTTTTCATTAATGTCTCTGGCATCTAAAGCCTGTTTTATTGCAGCTGCCACGACTTGCTCTTGTTCATTAATGTCTCTACCAAATTTAATAAATGTGTTTAAATCTTCATGTTTCCATGGTCTAATGATACCTCTGCAGCAATGATTCGCTTGGTCATAAGCCAGTTGTTTTAATAATGGCATTGCTTGTTCTGTATTTCCAAAAACTCTGTAGCTGTTTCAATAAGCCTATCTACAAATCCAGCATAAGATTCATTAGCTCCTTGTATTACCTTAGATAATTGACCTTGTAAACCTCCATGTCCTTGTAAAGTCTTCCATGCCCTAACTGCCTCTACAGCAATTTGTGCGTATATGCCAGGATCATATGGAATTTGTTGTTGCTGATCCTCATAAGGTCTCTTTTCTAACAACAAATTTAGATTTCTCTGAGGATAACCAGCTGCTGCATTTCGCCTAGACATCTCTTTGCAAAATTCCTCATTGGCAACCTTCCATAATAGGTATTGACCTCTATTTAGCACAGCTTTACACATATTAGCCCAATCTGCTGGCGTCATGTTCAAGGTGTTAATGGATTCGACCAAGCTTACAATGAAGTGTGCTTGAGGACCATATGTTGTTACAGCCTCTTTTAGCTGCTTCACTATTTTGAAATTTAAAGCATGGTGAATTCGCTGCCCTCCTACCTCAAATACAGGGCATGTTAATACTTGAGATCCTGTCTCAGGATCCGAACTATCAACTGTTGGGGTTGGGGGCCTCCCAGCACATGGAGGTGGCCTTGTTAGTTGGACATTTACATCCTCTGGTGACAGAAAGGTGTTAGTAGCAGTCTCCTTTTTTAACTTTGCCCCTGATTGCTTTTTATGCTCTAAACTTGGTTCCTCTATCTTTGTCTGAACTGAAGGCTTTGGACTAAGCAAACCAGATATGAACGTCCACAATGGCAATGTGCCAAGTGGCATAGTCCCTCGGCTGCTCTTTTCTAATCCTTTTAAATCTTCACCATGATGGTTCCATTGTGATATATTTAATGACTCCTCCTTCAAAAGCCATGGGCTACATTTTTGTATTGTATCAACAAATGCCCTGACTGTCCTTGATATTTCTGAGATGCCTCCTTTCTCTAACAATTTATTTAACACTCTTTCAGTTTGTTTTTTACTAATTTCTGATCCCGTATTTCTATTATAATACAACCCAACAAGATGACGCCAAACAAAACTGAGACAGAATGAATTAAAAAGGGAACAACAAAAAGTCATTATAGCCTTTCTATCCTCCTGACATGTGCATCCGTCCTTTATACCTATCTGTTCCTCAGACGTAAATATTTTTTTCTCAGATGTGAGTGGTTTTTCTTCCGTCCCACTCATCTCCAGGAACAGGCAACTTAAAACAAAAGTGAAGCAAAACAAAGGAGTCATCTTAAAATGGCTACCCATCCTTTCACCTTGCCCACAGGGGCAAGCAGTTTACCTTATCACTTACCCTCAGTCGTTCCCCATGTGAGCCACCAAATGCTGCAGTCTGGCTGGGCATGATTCAGGAGCCACTTGTCAAAAAAAAAAAAAAAAAAAAAAACTAACTTTATTTTTAGAACCACACACGGCAAACAAAACAACTCCTCAGGAAAAACCCTCAGAGCCCAACTGCCACTACTGGCTTCCTTGTAAAGTCTCTCTCACACACACAAGCCTCTCCACCTGCCACAATCCTACTGCTCTTGAGGCCGATTGGCTGGGTGGAGCCAAAAAAGTTCCCCAAGGAGCAGCTCCATGGTCTGAAAGGGCAGGGAAACAGCCCAATGAGCATCACCACAGAGGAGCCAATCAGCTAGATGATGCTGAGGTCGCTGTGAGCCAATAATCAGCCGGCAGCTGGAAATTTGCTGGCAGCTGGAAGTTTGCTGGGGCCCCTTCAGCTGTGGCTCTCAACAAATTCCTGTCTCATTTCTCTGTAGCCTATTCAGCACATGTATTTTTATATGCACATATAGTATCCTATCTGTTATCACATGTACATTTTTGTGAGGTGGCTGACCTGGCAGATACAAATTATGAGAAGAGATCACTCCTCCTAAACATTGTTGGAACTGAAAATTCAAAATATGGGTGAGCTTCCTAGTAGAACAACATTATACATAAATCCATTTTCAGTGAAATAAATATTTTTGCATCTGTGGATGACATATATATTTCATGATGAATTTTGATTGGAATACACACTCTACAAATTTTTCAAAATATGAAATATATGAGTCTTATTATACACTCCTTAAAATCATTCATATTCATGTATGTGGATTTATGATCAACTTTTCACAAGATAATTCTCAGAAATATTCATCAACCTGAAATACATATTTGTTACCTAGTACTGAAAGAAACTTCAGTGGATGGTGCATACAAATCCTAATATTTCTACAGTAATACCCAGTTTAATATCAATGCAAGTAGTTTCCTATGGGACATGATGTGTATTTTCCGGTTCATTTTTATTCAACAGTGGTACATTACTATTTTCTCAGTTTATGCACATCATAGGATATATATTTCATCCACAAGTTCACAAATTTATAGGCATTTGTTTCAATTTCAATCACTTCCTGCTTCAGAACACATATATTCCTCCAGATTTTTTGACTGGTCTTTTCATGAGACTTCTTTTCAAACACATTATTTTCGATTTCCATAATCACTTTTGAAGCAAAACTCACACATTCTTCTTGATAAACCATAACCCTAATATTACCGTTAGATTTATGACTGGTTATAATGAATGTATGTATATCAATTTAAGATTTCCTTTACATTTTCAGATATTAATTAAATCAATTATTTAAAGTTGGAACCAGTTACATTATTTGTTCACAGTATGGTCTATTCATGCATTATTTCTATATTCATAGACACATGGTACACCTCTTTGTTCCCCCAATACGAATTTATACGTCTTCAAAATATTGCTCCCAGTAATGGTGGAAGAAATACTCATGTCACCTAATCTACATATACATTTTATCAAAGTAACATTCTGGACACAGAAAACAAAGGTCACTCTTATGATTGTACCAAAGCTTAAAAGGAAAGTGAGCATGCATTACTAAAAACATCCATGTCCAGGTTGCCTAATGCTCTCAAATGTAAATCCTATTGTTGACTATATATTTGTTTCTTCCTAAGATTATATATTCAATCTCAAGCCTGTTGAAAATATCTCATCCTATCCCTCACTTTAAACTTTGCCTGATTTCTTAAAGTCTCTATTGACATCTGCTTTCCTACATATTTTCCCCAGTTCTCATTGTGACTGACTCTTCACATGTGCTGATATTTACATTCACTCTCTACTTGAAAACCTATTGCTAGAGAACTTTTTGTCCAAATCCTATACTCACTCTTGTTTCTAAACCTAGCAACTATCTTCCTAATCCTACAGACTTTCTTTTTTTAATTGGATGTTCTCTTCAACATTCAATCATCCAAGGTACAAGGTCCTATGCCATTGAATATTGATTTATCTGAGACATCTGGGCAGGACATAACTCAAAGCTAAGTAACCCACTCAAGGGCCCAATGCCCTTCTGGGCTTCAAATTGTACCTAGATTTCTGTTTTCATACTTGTATTTCACCTATATATTCTTGTAAATATCCCAGTCTCCCAATACCATTATTCATCCTTCAGAATGATTCCTAACCAAAATCGAATATGTTATTAACGCTAACCATAGACTTTTCCCTCAATCTAACTTTACACGTGAGCTGGGAGAGTGTGATCAGGAAAGTCTCAGTGGAGAAACCCTGCTTTGGGCCATTTGCTTACCTATTGTTCTGTTGCCCAGAATATCAGGAAGTTCTTTGCCTCAGGTCACCCCTTTGTGAAGCCTGAAGAAAGCTGTTTTCAAATGGAAATGAATGAGCATCACTTGTGGCTCTTTGGGTCAAATGAGTTCTTCAAGCCATGAAGAGGTGCTTGGGTTTTCTCATGACGCCAAATCACATAAAGAATCTATACCTATCAGTCAGTAGTAGTCAGTCAATATTGCTCCTAAAAATGGTGGAGAAATACTCATGTCAAATGATCTACATATATATATATATATTTAATCACACAAATATTCTGGGCACAGAATTCAAAGTTCACATTTATGATTGTACCAAAGCCTAAATGGAAAGTGAACATGGATTACTAAAAATATCATGTCCAGGTTGCCTAATGCTCTCAAATGTAAATCCTATTGGTGACTACATATTTGTTTCTTCCTAAGATAATATATTCAACCTCAACCCTGTTGAAAATGTCTAATCCTATCACTCACTATATACTTTGCCTGATTACCTAATGTCTCTATTTATATCTGCTTTCCTACATATTTTCCCAATTTCATCATTGTGACTGACTCTTCACATGTGCTGACATTTAAATTCATTCTCTAACCAAAAACCTATTGCTAAAGAACTTTTGTTGCAAATTCTACATGCACTCTTCTTCCTAATCCTAACTACTATCTTTCTAATCCTACTGACTATCCCTTTTTGACTGGATGTTCTTTTCTACATTCAATCATCCAAGGTACAAGGTCATATGCCATTGTATATCGATTTATCTGAGACATCTGTTCAGAAGTTAATTCAATGCTAAGTATCCCAAGCAAGGGCCCAATGCCCTTCTGGGCTTCAAATCATACTTAGATTTCTGTTTTCATGCATACATTTCACCTCTATATTGTTATAAATATCGCAGGTTCCCAATACCATTATTCACCCAGCAAAATGATTCCTAACCCAAATCGAACCTGTTATTAACCCTAACCATACAGTATTCCCTCAATCTTACTTTACAGAAAAGCAGGGAAAGAGTTGGTCTTATAATACTGGAATGTAATGGATCTTCCACCTGGTGATAACCTCAAATGTCCATGGCGAAATGATCCCTGGAGAATATGTAGGCAGCTATGAAGGACCTGAGAGAGCAAAAGGCATCTTCCATGGCAAACGGCTTGGTCAGGATAAAGGGTTGTGTCTGAATCAGCTTCTATTCTTAAAGCAGAGAACATGAGCCAACCCAGGCCTGTGTGTAGATCTGTTCCTGGGAGATTATGGTTGATATACAATTCAAACTTGTTAAAGTGTCACAGGAATTAGGGCCAGCCTCCATCTCATGGGAACCTTGGAAGCAACGTTTGGACAAAGTGGTTGCCAAGAGAGTGACCTCATTCAGTTCCTGAAGGAGGAACTAAAAACAGTTCCATCACACTTCAGTGGTGATGGAACTCTCTGAACTTGGGATCCAGGATGCCAGGCACCCATAGCCAGTCCCAGTCCCAGTCCCAGTGGTCTCACTTGTTTGGATTTACAAAGACAGAGTCAGTCTTTCTTGGTACCTACAGATGTGAGGAAGGCCAAATGTAAGAAAGCTCTGAAGCAGAGCTTTTCCTGAGAAAGCAAGTAGAGGCTCCGCTGGCTCCTGACAACTTCACGGAGTTGGCTAAGGAGACCAGATCTAAGACAGGACAGGCCATTTCGGGGGAACATTATTGGCCCACAAGTCAGAGGACACTCCGGATAGTCACAGACCTACCTGGGGGAAGGAGGTGCCTTTTTGTTTGTGGTTATGAGTTTGTGGTCTTGTGTCATGTTCTTAGAATAGGTAGAAAAGTAGGTTTGTTTAGTTTGGAGTGGACTGTTTCTAGTAAGTCGTTTGACAAGGCGAGTGTTTCTATGTCTGTGTATCACATTGTGTCCGGGGTTGTAGACCTTAAAAAAAATGCATCAATGGATGTGTCCTATCTAGTAGAAAGCTTCACAGCATTTATCCAGCCAAATTGATGAATGGACTGTAGCTTGCCTTATGGATGGGCAACACCTACTATCTTTCTAAGTTCCTGTTTTCTTCCTGAATTCTGGCCACTCTCCAGAATAAGCCCATGGTTTTGTGTCCAAGATATGTACCCCCTCCAAACTCTGTAACATGGCCATGAACTGGATAGCTGAAGTGAATGGCGAGCATCTCAGAAAACTCAGATATCAGTGTGACCAGGAAAGTCTCAGTGGAGAAACCCTGCTTTGGGCCTTTTGCTTACCTATTGTTCTGTTGCACTGAATGTCAGGAAGGTCTTTGACTCAGGCCATCCCTTTGTGAAGCCTGAAGAAAACAGTTTTCAAATGGAAATGAATGTTTATACCTGTGGCTCTTTGCTTAATTGCTTTGGAAAGGGATTGTCTGAATCAGCCCCTTGGCCCTGTGTGAGGCTGTGGCTTAGATTCTCAACACCTGATGGATTTAAAGAAATTTCCCATGTGTGCATCCCAAACCAAAATGGCCAAAAGAGCAGTCTTTGGGATGAAGTCTCTCGCCTTCCTCTGTAAGGTTCCTGACCTCCATCAAGTGAGAATAGGGATTCTTTGAGTGAAATGAATTTTTCCAACTTACAGAGGCTAGGCTATAGGTGCTTGGGTTTTCCATGACTCCAATTCAAATAAAGATTCTAAACCCCACGGTCAGTTGGCCTCAAATTGGAGAAGTGGACCTGAATTAATGACAGGAGTATTTGATTACTCCAGGTTCACAGCAAGTGTCCAGGCCACCCTGACTTTAGGCAAATGAGAGAAAAGGGAACATATTTTGGACACTGTCTTGGTCTGCGCACCTCATGGAAACCTCCAGCCAGTGGTTATGATGAGTGTCTATATAAAAGAAGATGAGGGCCATATGGGAGTGTTTTGGTTTTAACTGTGGTCATTTGTGTGGTGTTTGGAAGAGATGACTTTGTCCACCTGGGCTTGAACTCTGGTATGATTCCCCTTAGAGACTGAGTTTTAGAACTGACCTCAGAGAAGTGTTGCAATAAATAGTGTTGCAATTTTAGGAGGCCATGCATGAGAATCGCCCTTGGAAAATGAGATCTATTCCCAGGATGGCTTTCCACAGAGCTTGGAAAATCTAAGCCACGATATCCCAATATTTTATTCTTAAAGACTTTGCAGCCATAGTTGAGATTCCAAACACTCATGGACCTCACATTTTAGACCTCAATGGTCCTGGATTCATGTGACCTTTTGGCCACTCTTTGGAAAGGCTTGCCTGTGAGAGTTCTCCAGAGCTTTCATTTAAATGAGCTTCCTCACCATTTAATGGTTCCTGAATGAATTGAAACCCACAGTGCCTCAAATGTCATCTTTGAAAAATGGTGATATAAATACCATGAAACTTTTGAAATTCCCATGACCAGGTGGCACTGGAGAACCTGTGGATGTCCGGTTGCTGATCATGAGTGTACCAGACAGGGCCTTGATTGACTGGGTTTCGTGATAATGGTGTAGA